>NC_083622.1:9584460-9884460 GCF_963584025.1 Labrus mixtus | reverse complement strand
TGATATACAGTACTACAGCTATGTTAGCTACTCTGTGAAGCTGTAAGCTTCAGAGAACCATGTGGTCCATTAAACTAAGTTTTTGTTTTTTTGGGGCTAAATGCTAATGTTGGCATGCTAACATGCTCACCATGACAATGATCGTGTTAATTAATTAATTTGATCATGTAAACAGTTTTTATTTAGGAATATTAGCACACTAATGCTAGCTAAATAGCACTGCACAGACAGTATGGCTAAGGCTGATGGGAATGTCATTAGCTTTGTAGGAATATTGTTTTGTTTTTTTAAACCAATGAATTGGCCAAATTATATTTTACGATTTGAAGGAGGCAAATGGAAAGGGCAGGCTCACTTAATTATTACAGTTTACCATTATTATGTACAATTATGTTACAATTAACCTTAGGGAGATGCTTGATGGGATTCAGGTGACCACAGTAGTTTAGTTTGATTTAAAACATATTTTTGCAGAAAGTAGCGGGACAATTTGTCCAAAATCAGTTGAGATAATTCAGTCTCAACACACACATTTTAATTTATCATTTCAGGAAAGGGGCCTACTTTACCTCAACTGGGCTAATGAAGGAGCACAACCATCATTTGTGTAACCAAGGTGACCATTTCTGCATACTGCAATGCATACGAGCAAGAGGTTGAGAGTTCAAGGGAAATGTTGTGATGAAGAAGTACTGTATGTCCGAATGGTATGCACAATGCATGCAATGGGCAGCTTTTGTACATGACATGAAAAAAGCAAGGTGATTGGTTTTCATGTTTCCCTTAGTAAAACATAGTACAGCTTAAATTAAAAGTCTGAAAAAGATGATACAGAATATTCATTATGTGTAATGTTGCACACTTTGGAAAAGGACAGTTTTAATAAGCTCAAAGCTACTAGATAAATGATTTAAAAGGAGGACACAAGATTCTAAGGGGATAAAGTGTTAGGAGCAATTGTTAGTTGTAGTCCTTGGAAGAGTGAAATCTAATATACAAGTGAGATCAAGTGTAATGTACTTTCTGCAGAATCAATAACAGACTAAATGAAGGGCAAAATCCCCAAATTTGCATTCTTCTAGAAGTCTAAACGAGAAGACAAGTTACTCAGAATCAGGAACCTGACTGGGGTCAAGAAAATGAGCTTTTGAGGTCAGACAGGAAACTTTGCATCGCATCATTTCTCTTCATTAACCGAAATGATGCTGAGCACAAACTTGATGAAAAATATTCTGGAAGCAGCTTCCCTCATTCTGCCACCAGAATATCAACAGCCTGCAGTGAAAAACCCATTTCAATTTTGACTTGAGACCACATTTCCTATTTCCCCCCGTAAGTTATTAAAGTGGCACCAGGAGGAGGTGTCTGAAGGTCAAGATGAAAACCTCGGAGAGAGAGATTGAGAGGGGTGAGGGGAGGGAGAGATGACAGAGGGAGAGGCAGGGGGATAACGACAGAGATTGAGACAGCGGGGAAGAGAAAGGAAAGAAAATGAGAAGGGAAGGAGAAAAAAAGAGGAAGATGAAGAGAGAGAAAAACAGGAAGAAACAGGTTGAGAGGAATGGACTCCTCAGTTCACTCCTTCTCCACTCAACCGTGTCCTTTTCCCTTTTAATAGATTTCTAGCATGGCCTCTTCCTCCCCTCCAGCCTGCCTGTAGCAGCTCAGTAGATTAAAATGATAACCAACAGTAATGAGGTCCTGCAGGACTGCGGTTTCATGTCTAATCGAAGGGCAGAATGTACAGAAAAGTTCAGGAGTGACTCTTCAAAAGCTGACATAAGGGTCGCTAATATAGGGATAAGATGTGTGGGGGTTAAATCCTGATGACGCTGTGTAACAGGCTCACATAAGAGAGAGCAATGAGTTGATATATATCATCTGAAGTGCCGTTTCAAACAGGCTTTCTCCAGCAGAGCATTCATAACAGTGACATGTGCTGCAGAGCCAATTCATTATCAGATCAGTGCATGTGATTTCAGCTCTCCAGCTCCTGCTTAGCAGCTTTCATCTCCTCTGTGGAAAATACAGAAATCTTCAGCTCCAGATCGAATTTGGTTTGCTAATTTACATTAGCCTTGAACCATTACCGAAACACATGCTTTTAGTATATTACATACATACATTTAGTAAATGGAAAGCTCTGCAATTTAGCAATATGCTGCATTTTTCATTCCAAATATTCAACTCTAAGATAACCCAGGAAAACACATCTCATTCTGGGATGTCTGCGAGACAGATTTAGAAAACGGTTATTGATTTGGGGAGATAGAGATTTATGGGACGTGGTTTTAAAAAGACAGTTAAATAAAAGTGAAAAAAGTGGAAACTTTACAATCACACAAATGATATAGCTCACACCCAGAGATGGAAAAAGTGCATTTGCTAAAGTACTGTACTTATATCCAGGTAGGTACACTTGACTTTCATTTTGAAAATGGTAAATGGACCGCACTTAAATCGCACTTTTCTAGTCTTCCGACCACTTTAGGCACTTTACATGTCACACTCACCTTTTCATACAGACAAACGCTCACAGACATCATCAACTTATACAATCACACAAAGGCTCTGTCTTCAGGAGCAAATCAGGGGTCAGTACAGTCAGTATCTTACCCCAGGAGACCCTGACTGGAGAAGATGGGGATTAAATTGTCAAACTACAAATTGGTGGAAAACCTGCTTTAGTTGAAAATCGATGGTAAACTTACGGTAAATGGTAAATGGACTTGAGCTGGTACAGAGCTGTTCTAGTCTTCTGACTACTCAATGCTCTTTTACACCCGGGTCACACCTACTTATTCACACACTGATGGTAGCGGCTGCTATGTAAAGTTACCATCAATATTATCTAATTCATTTCTGCACATTCACACGCTGCCGACAAAGCAGTAGGAGCAACATGGGTTTAAGTGTCTTACCCAAGGACACATCGGACATGTGGCTGCAGGAGCTGGGGATCAAGACCCCGACCTTCCGGTTGAGAGACAACCGACTCTACCACTGAGCCTCGACCGTCACTGATAACATATGATCACTTAAATATTTTAAACTTGATATGTGAAGCGGGATGTGTCCAGAAATATTTGCCTGAGGCTGCCCGACTGGGGCACTGATCTATAAAGGGGTGACATGAAGAAGTGCGCACACACAAATGTCTGAATTATTTATCTGGTATTTTTGTCTACTTTAATGGTATCTTGTTACCCTATGGTCAGGGGTTCAATCCCCAGCTCCTGCAGTCACATATGTACTGTACCACAAATTGCTCCCGCTGCTGCGTCAGTGATGTCTGAACGTGCATGAATTAGTTATACTGATGGAAACTAGAAGCCTCTGCCATCAGTGTGTGAATTTAAAGTGGATGAATGAAGGTGAAGATGTGTTGTGAAAAGCGTTTTTAAGAGTTCTGAAGACTAGAAAAGCGGTATACAAGCTCTTCAAGGAATTTAAAGAGACATTCCTTCAACAGTCATGGTGAAAGAAAAGAAGATGCGCTACATTAAAATACCACACAAGTCGCTTACAGCATTTGTAATACTGCCAGCTTTGTTGACCTGACAGATAGCCAGTCATACGAGTTGCACCTGCGTTGTTTTGAATTTTGACTGCAGTACCCATTTTAAACACTAGGTGTCAGAGTTACATATTGCTCCTTTAATGCATAAGTAATTATATACTTTTTGATATTAGCTGTTCTCTGAATAATGAATATTTAATTATATACACATTTATGTTTTTGTGTCTGTATTGTGTCTTTGCTTTAATAAAGGATCTGAGCTCCTTACAGGTCTATCAGTTCTGAGTATTGTACCTGTTTGGACCTGACCTGGGACCTGAGTCGATGCCAGCTCCCAATTACATTCAGTCTCATCAGGTCAGGTTGGGTACTGTTGTGTTGCAGAGAGTCTATATGAATTCAAAAGGATATGAGCTGACCTGTGTTCAGCCTGCAGAGCATAATAATTATAGCAGAGAAAAAAAAGTGTATTTTGAGGTGAGATGGAGAGAGCCAAATGTGAAGCGTGGGTAAAAAATTACAGTGATTCTGTTCTTTTTGACCAAAGCTGCTCATTAATTGTGGTGCAACGTTCTGTTGGCAGCGTTGGCATTTAGTGCTCTCTATATTTGTGTCCTATGGGTCAAACACATTTTGTATTAAGTCCAGTTATCCCTGGGTGAGATGGAGTCTCACTGTCTCTGGGTTACCATCCTGATTAAATCTCTTTCAGGCAGGTTTTCCACAAGTCTTTGTCAAATTAGGTGGAGACAACTCAAACACTTCTGCCAAAATCAATATGTAGGCGTGTTAGATATGCTCAGAAGACAACTTGTAAATATTCAACATGTTCATTGTGAAATGTTCAATCCTGTTGTGTGGGGAGAACACCGAGGACAGCCGAGCATGGACTCTGTGTGCGTTTCTCACATGGAACCGAACAATAGCCAATCAGGAAGCAAGCTGACTGAAGCAGGGAGCACAACATACATAACCATGGCAACGACAACAAACGTGAAGGATAAAGATAGGTGGACGTTAGAAATGAAGGACCACCTTGTTTATGTATTTTTAAACAATGCGTCCTGTAAAACATACCACAATTGAACTGACAAGGACAGGAGTTGGACCACTGTTTACCCTAATGGACGTACCAGCCAGCTAACAGTTAGCCACATTTAGCTTTACCACCATGTTTGTTTGATTGTTTGACTTTTGAGAGTGGTATGAACTTGCTGTTGTTGAATGAATCTGTTAGTGTGTGGTGTGCTGAGTTGATCATCTCGTTGCTCACCACACACCACGAGAACAAATCTGTTAAATCTGTCATGATGTGTCACCCTGTGTGGGCTCTCTCACATTTACAAAATTGATTAAGATTTTGAAAATCCTTTAGCGTGTGCCACGTCTACACCTTAACTTCAATCTGTACCCAACTTTTCCTTTATATCTACTATGCTTTTACCCACTAGTTCTTTGTCTTTACAACAGCAATTTAGAAGACAACCATATTGAAGTTGTTGTATCCAGTTATACTGAGGAGCCAAACCTCTTGTAAGGCAGGACCAAGCAACTGTCTAAAAGGTAAGGTAGAAAAATAAACAGAGGAACTTTCCACTGTTGTTTCTCACACACCAACCTTTGTCTGATGTACCAGGTTCTGAGCCTTAAAAAAGCAAAATACTCTCTGAGATTTTTGTTGTATTCCTCTTTGTCACAGTAAGATTGCAACAATGTCTGAGTCTGATCCTTTCGCTGACACCAAAACTGTTCAGAGAGTGTTAGATTCCGCAGGACTGAAGTGATAAAATCCTGACATGGCTCACATAAGAGAAGAAGTGCCAACAATGTAACGGCGGATTCACACCTGAGAAATCTCCTAAAAATACAACCTCTTCACCACCGTCCCCTTGTTTCCTTTGTTTGTTTTAGCAGCAATTACTGTACATTGGGGGGGGGGGGGGGGGGGGGGGGGGGGGGGGGAAATGTTTTTGTCAATCCTCCACCATGGTGTTCTTCATGACATCTGCTTTTGAGGCTTTGTGTGACATTCTGCTGTGAAAAGCTTTCAGTCAAACGGCAGCGTGCCTGCGTGCCAACATGCAGGTTCAGCTGTGTGGCTGATTCACTAAAACAAGACGCATAAGAGTGCTGATGCTCGGGAACGTGCACAACAGGGTTACAGGCGGAAACAAAGTAATTTGAGTTTTGGTAGCATGCAGGCTGAGTTTCTTTTTTTGGTATTTGGAACATTTTGTGTCCTATCTGACTCAGGTTTTTTGATGTTATGCATCTAGGCCTCCACTTGAAATAAAAGCAGCAGCGATACCTCTGCGCTCACCCCCCTCATCCTGTACTCCCTGTGTTTTTCTTTCCAGCTGTGCTCGAACTGACAAAACCTTCAGCTTGGCATGTATGAAGCAGCCGTATACCTTCTTGACGTAGCCCTGGATGAGCTCTGGGGTGGGCACCTGCTCCGCAGACAGACAGTCCTCCAGCTGTAGTTTGTACGGTGGGCAGACTGGCTGGCTCCTCTCCGCCCTGCAGGCACCACAGTGGAGAGAGAGAGACAGAGAGAGAGAGAGACAGAGGACAATCAGTTTCAGCCTTTCAAACAGCCAGCTTGCCGGACAAATGCTCCCGACACATGCGGCTACCCATGCATTCACACACTCTCACAGAAGCCCTACATTACAAAATTACAGTCATAAAACATAAAAGCTTTGATGCCTGGGTCTTTGAAATGTTTAATACAACAATAACGCCCCTATCAAGAAATTCCACTGCATCAAGAGGCTTTGTTAGTGTTATTGTTGCCCTGTGGGAGGTGAAAGAAAAATACAATAAAACACTTAAGTGAGACAAAGATACACAGGGATGAAAGAAACACACATGGAGCGCAGAAAGCAGGAAATACAATGCAAATCTCGTCCCGCCCCCCTCCCTCAGCCCTCCCTGCTGAGGCCATATCAGTATTTAGAGCAAGGAGAATCTATTTATATGGTGTTGTATTTTCCTCTTCTGTCCTCTGGAGGAAATCCCAGAGCCCGCCCTGAGGAGACAAATGCTCCTGCTTCCACCTCGCTCTCTCTTATCCTGTTGACAAGGGGAAGAAGCCCCGCACGGCCTCTTTCCTCACTGTGCTACACTGTCTACATGCATGAACAGCAGGTGTGTGTGTGTGTGTGTGTGTGTGTGTGTGTGTGTTGGCTCTGCAGGAGCTCCGGCTTGACACGAACGCCTGATGTGCAGGAGGGTAAAGGATGCATGTGTGCATGATGGTGAGTGTATTAAAGGCCGTGCTTGCAGCTTCCCAGTGCATGCAAAGACTCCCTCTGAGTGCACTTACATGTCCCTGTCTCCTTGTGTGTGCGTTAAGGTTGTCAAAATGTACATCTCTTCGATACCACACGCTTTAAAAACAGTCTCTGTTCTCTCGATGACCGATAGTATCCAAAGTAATGAAGTAAAAAAAACAAGAACTACACCTGTGAGAGATGCATGGACCGTGAAAATGAAGTCAGTGCTGATACTGATGATTAAAATAACAATGTAGCTAAATGCTGATTCTGCTGGTTCATCACTTATATGTTTAGTTTGTAATCCTCTTCTTCATAGTTCTTGTCACTGCAACATGTCTTACAAACTCTTCCAACATTTCTCACACATTTGACTATAAAAACAAATCAGAGTTTGTACCACATGTGACTTCTTCTGCCCCATTCAAAACCTCTTCTCTGATGCAGGTTGCAGTAGGTACTAGCTTGCTAACTTTAAAGTGAAAACAGCCAATGCCACATTATGTCGCATACCGATGTGAGACTGATGCATTTCTAACATCTATTTCAGAAGACAGATGTTCAGTTGAGAAATTAAGTGAAAAGGAAGTAGTTACACGCACATCACGTAGGTGCATGGCAGTGCAAAAGGCTGAGGAAGAAGGTAGGCCTGCACACTTGCTCAAATGCCACAAAAAGTTTTAATTCATCACAAAGTTTCGACCGGAGGTCTTCTTCAGGTGATTGCATAACGAAGGGGCACTGCTACGGTAAGTTACCGTACTGTTGCTGTATGAGCTCCCGTGATAAAAACGTCATGCTAATTACACTCGGATACATTAGCTCAGTGGTAAACATATTCTCTTCCTCAGGTCCGTTTCAACCGGTCGTCTTGACAACGGTCAACTCAGAGTTCATTTTCATCTTGGGTGGGGGGGGGGGTAGCAGCGAGAATCACTCCCATGATTCCCTGCCAGCCTCGACGTCATCTTTTGTTATTGTTTTGATTGAGAGCCCCCTGGTGGTGGGCTTTACATACTTTGTGTTTAAAATTACCCAACTATATGTTTTTCTTTATGAACTGCAGGACACCCTAGCTATTTAGTATTTAGGTGCTGTTCAGTTCAGGGACTCACAAGAACTTGTTTTTAGAAGAAACTTTCAAATCAATCAAACAGTGGCAAAGGTTTTCAGTGTCCTGCAGTGCGATAGGTCAAGATCCAAAAACACTGGGTCCTCTCCTTCCTACAAAGAGAATCAATAACCTCTTTCGCCCTCTATACCTTGTGAAAACACATATTTCAACTCTCAAGCGCCCAGTTTGTAGCCTCTAAGCCCAAGCTGAGATAAATCGAGTCATTTTCTCTGACTTGAAAAAAGCTCCTTCCAGAGGCGCCGCAGACATTACACAACTACTTTCGCAGGATGTGTGGTACTATCTGGGACTGGTAAATTCAATCTGACACATAAAGTTGGAGGAGTTTCCTTTTAAACTTTGCCAAGGATCACCGAAGACACAACAGACGCGAGCCTGTCGTACTCTATTCACAGGGAACCCAATAACACAACACACTCCTTTATACTGTATTTTCTCCGAGTGTTTGCTTGATGAGCCTCACCTCTTTTCCCCGTCTCCTGTCAAAAATATGCCTCAATTTTACTTTACATGTCAGTTTACTGCCTGAATGAATGTTGCTAACAAATCTCCACAGACTTG
The DNA here is from genome assembly GCF_963584025.1 of Labrus mixtus. Classification (NCBI taxonomy): domain Eukaryota; kingdom Metazoa; phylum Chordata; class Actinopteri; order Labriformes; family Labridae; genus Labrus; species Labrus mixtus. The sequence goes on along the minus strand of NC_083622.1, from coordinate 9,875,966 downwards.
TTAGAGTGAAAGCGCTCCTTTTCCCGCATGAATCCCACAGTTTGAACATCTCTGCATTTTCACATTCTTAAGTATCCTGCCGAACGGCACACAGAATAACCAGCGGGCCTCATTTATGTCATCCATCCACCCAAGAAGCCCCCGTCGAAACAAACAAAAACAAAAGCCGCAGTCACCACACTTCTACTGGATTGTCAGTGACACTCGGCGCTGCGTGGATATTGCTGCAGCGGCACACAGCAGAGCCGAATCTGGGCCGAGCGACTCGTTAAGTGCAAACTTCACACGCTCTGTGAAACATTCATTACGACGAGCCGGGAGCAGACTCTCCTCGTTTTTTTGGTTGTTTTTTTTTGCAGCGTCACAACATTCAAAGGCACGGTGACAGATGCCTGGTGGCGCTGTCAAAAAAAGGAGGATGTACTCCCTGTTGGATGCAACATAAAGCAAAAAAGCAACCAACAGTTTGATTGTGCTCCAGGGGTATCTGCAGGGACCAAAACAGAGGGAGGGAAAGATGCAGAGAAACAGTGTTACGTATATGTTATTGCTAAGTGTAAACCATTTGTACTCTTCCCTTTCTTACATTATGTCTTTCATTCACTCTTGGAGTGTTTTGGCAACACTGAACTGTGAGGTCTGTGCTCCAAGGTCAGTCGAAGCTTAAAAAGATGAAAAACTGCTTTTCTTTCATAATAAATGAATTGTTCAGGTCATTATTGAAATAAAAATGAATCAGTCCTTGTCAGATTCTTTTCACTTGCTTGTGAAAACAATAATTTGATTTCAGTTTCTGCAATCAAACGTTTTCACCTCTTCTAAAGCGATGACTCGTTTTGGATTCAAGCTCTGCATGCAGAGAGGAGAGAGGGGAAAAGCTGGAGAGGAGAAGGTGAGGACAGCATTTTCAAATGGTGCCCTCGCTCCTGGAGGGAGGCCCCGGGTTAAAAATAGCAGCTGCATCACCTGCAGTCCATCTTCTCTCTGTGTGAAACAGCGACTTTTCATGCAGCGTGCAGCACCGGCTGTCAACCTCTGAGGTCTCGTGCGGTTAGACGGGTGTCAAATGCCTGCCTGCCTATACCTGGAGCTCCCTCCTGGGTGAGTACACCTGCTAACCCCCCCCCCCCCCCTTCTGTTCAGCCAAAGACCATCTTGCGTTGGACTAATCTCTCCCACCGGAGCTGAACATTCACATGGTAACTAATTGCGTGCTACCTGTTAATGGCTTGCTCAGGGATTTGTGTTAGCCGTGTAGATGCTACATCATCTGTAATTGTGCGGTTTCCAATTACACCGTGTTCATTGAGGTATAAAAAAGGCATTGTGTTGACATATTATTGTTTTCTGTGGAAGACAAATGTAAAAAAATGCAAACAGCAAGTGAAGTCTTCATTTGTTAACTTTAAATCCAAGAATAGAACTGGTGTTCCATACAATTAAATAAACAGATCTCTTGTTTTCTGTTATGAAATTTAAACAACAAACAGGGAATTCCACTTTCTTGAATTTACCTGTTCTCAGATTTGACCATATTATAACATGAGATCAGTCATAAAACCCAACAGCTCTCAGCCAGGCTTGAGCATAGTGTAATTTGAGCACACAGAAACAGAACCCTAATACATTGGTTTGATGTTAGCAGCATCATGCCTTGTACGCTTATGTTCACTGTTTACGTCAGGCATGGTAGCATGCTAACATTTTATAAACTCCGAGCCTGAAACGATCAGGTGATGATGGTGATGTCCCCAGCTTAGGGTGATGAGTATTTGATCTTAAAACATTTTAAATGAAAAAGTGAAAAATAAAGTGACCTAATGATGTAAAAACGCCTTTTCTGCCAGTCATCTGTATGTGTCTTCTGGGGCTGTTGGAGCCAGCCTCAAGCGGACCCTCGACGAACTGCGTGATTATGCACTTCTGCATTGGCTTCATTTTTTAAGACTGGAGGTTGCCGCTTGATTTGAAATTAGAAAATTACTTCCAGACCAAAATAATTAAAAGTATAATTGTTTGCTTTTCCAATATCGTTCTACCCTAGTTCAAACCATATTCAGCATCAATCTATCAAGTACTTTGTTAAATATTTTAATTAGATAATGACAAACTCTGACCTGTTGTGACTCCAACCGAGCTTCACTCCAACCGAGCTTCTGCATATGCACCACTGTTTTGCCATTTTACCCACCCATGAAATGTAAAACTCATGGTAGCACATAAAGAAAGCCAGTATGATTTGTCCTTTGAACCCTGCAATGACCGACCCAGAGAGGACGTAAGACAGAAAACACAGTTTAAAGGGAATTTCCTCATATTATGTGTGGTTGGCCAATAGATTCCTCTTTGTGCACAATCCACACTTCTCTGAGTTTACTTCAGGCAGTGCCTAATTGTACGCTGTGTTTCTTTGGCCGTACACTGGACTTAAGTCAATATGGCTGAATACCAAGGTCAGCCAATATCTGCGAAATGTCCTTTCAACAAAGCTTCAAATTTCAATCTGAATGGTTGTCAATGTTGACCTTAATGACTCGTAATTTACATGTGAAGCCCTTTGACTCTAAGCTCCTTCTTTCACCGCTGCTTAAAACATATAACTGCATCCCTCCTGCATAGAAAGACAAAGCTGAAACTGGAAATCAGATTATATGTATATGTCTCTAAGCAATCATTGCCTGGCAGGTACAAAGTATACATTCAGCAAAGTGTTTTTAAATTATTACTTCAGTGTAACCCGTTTTGGAAAATTGCTTGACAGGAGTTGAATTACATTTATTGTATAGATGAAAAGCTTTTCTCCTTCTAAAGAAGGGAAGTCAAGGCTGGATAAAAAAATATATTTTCTCATCATAGACAGTGAATATTTAAAAGAAATGTTCCTTTTCCATCAGCAGCAGAGACTCGTCAGACTCCACACCCGCCTCCATCACACCCGGCTCATGTGTTGGTATGACCACAGAGTCGGGAAGCATCTGAACCGATGTTTAGCACTCTGTCACTGTGGAGCTTTAATAATATAGCACATCTCTCCTAATGTCACATTTTCACACATTTGTGAGTAATTTCACCCGGGTGAATCCACCTCTAATGGATTTTAGTCAGTACCTTTTTATTTTCCTTTCCCCCCCCCCCTCTCTCTTTTCTACGCTTTCCGACCTTTTCCTACCTCTCAACCCATCCCTCTCTCTCAATCCCTCGCTTTCTCTGCCTGAGCTCACATGGGCTCCTTGCAATTACCCAATAATGATGAATATATCCCATCAGGCATTGCCTGCTAAACTGTAACCCTATTCCATCGAAATCAAATTGAACACTGGGAAATTTGACAGTTGACATTTAAAATTTCTGAACGGTCTAATGCATTCTGTCTGCAATTTTTTTTCTTTTCCGTCTGTGCTGCAGAAGGTTTTAACAGGGGCCTGGGCACTGCATGGGACAAATTATCTTCTCAGCTTTCTAAAGTTTGAAGCACTTACACAGATATGTAACTCAGGTGAAAATGTCTCCACATTTGCAGATGACACTGCAATGTATTTACACAAGCTCTGTATAGACATGTGCACCCTAAATAAAGATGGCCATACAGCTATAAATCATCCATGCATTATCTTCTACCGCTTGTCCTGTTCGTGGCCATGGGGGGCTGGAGCCGATCCCAGCTGTCAGTGGGCAAGAGGCAGGGTTACTCCCTGGACTGTTCACCAGTCAATCACAGGGCTGACATAGACAGACAGACAACCAGCCACACTCACATTCACACCTACGGGCAATTTAGAGTCACCAGTTAACCTAACAAGCATGTCTTTGGACTGTGGGAGGAAGCTACCCGGAGAGAACCCACACATCCACAGGGTTCCACACAGAGAGGCTCCTGTCCAACAGGGATTTGAACCAGGAACCTAGTTCCCAGTAAATTTGCAAAAAAATGACTTTTGCAACAACAATTGGCTGATTACGAAGCGACAAAATGTGTTGAAAATTAAAGCCAATATAGAAGTGCAAAAAACTGCAGTTCCTCAAGTATCCACTTGAGGCTGTCTCCAAAAACCAAGGAAACCCCTTTACAGCACATTTAAAAATGCCCATTTTTTCAGCAGAAATAAACATGTTTGAACCTTGTTCAGAAGTAATGTTGGTCTCTTTGGCTAATGTCTTTGTTGGTAAAAACTGTATGAGGGTTGACTTTCTCTTTTAATAAATCTTTTTTGTTCAAATTAAGGCTTATGCATAATAAGGGGCGTGGCTGATTTGACTACTCATTGTAGCAGAAGGCAATAGGCTTTACTTAAGCAAAATCTTACCACTGGTCTTAAAGCATTGGCTTGTTTGTGATGTCTTCATTGTTTGGAGACGTTAGTTTGAGTTAGTGATACCATTATGGCGACCACCATCGCTGGACTTCATTGTGCTTCTTCCGAAAATCATGGGTGACTCAGACTAGTTATTGTTTTTTACAGTCTATGATTGCTACACACGGTCATGCTTTAAATCCCTCCCTCACACTGTCTTCTCTTTTTGATTTATTTTTGGGACAGGGAAAGAGACTCTGAGAGACGATGCTCTGCTTTTTGGTTTCTCTTATTTCTCTTCCTTCATATCTGTGGATTTGGATTCCCCTGGGCTGGTGCTGATGTGAGCAGCTGTCTCCACGGTGACAGACGCTGGAGATAAAGCCTGGGCTCCGTTTTCGGTCAGGGCCATCAAAGAATGGTAGACTCTGCCCTTTTCACTCAATCTCTCTCTTTTGCTCCTTTTATTTTTTTATCCCTTTCTGCCTCCTTCTCACTCGCCCCTCTCTCTCTCTTTCTCTCTCGATTTCTTCACACTCCAGCTGTGATTTTCTTTTCTGCCTCTCTCCCCCCTCATGGTGTCTTTTTCTTCAGAGCAAGGCAAGCATGTCTTAAGAAAAAAAAGGGGACGACCTGCAGTCCATTCAGCTGAAGCCTTTTCATACCAAATCGATAACTCTGTTGACCGGTTTTGCAGCAGCAGAGCCTGACCAGTGTTAGTAACAATGTCTGGGCATGCAGAAAGAAACACCAAGGGGTTCTACACAGCAGCGTGTATTTACTAATGGACACATTCAGCAGGAGGGGAGGACAGATAAGGTGCCACGCATTTCAACTATATAACCTTGTATGACTGCCTTGTATTCACCATGTTATAGGGATTTTATAGTCCCATTTGGACATTTACAAAAAAAGGTGCAAAGTAAAGGGAGTTATTCCAGGAATTCAGGATTCTAAAAGTTTGCATTTGATAACTGCATTGACAATGAGTCCAGGTGCATGCAGGTTGCCATGTGGTGGACAATGTAGCTTCAGTGTTTAGTCAGCTCTGCATCAGTCTGTAAAACCTTCTGCGTTCTAACCTCTCTCCATTTTTCAAAAGCATCTCCAACATTGATCCTAATTTGAGCCCGTTTCTGCTCGTGGAGTTTATTAGAAACATGCAGAGGCTTTTTAGGTCGGGTACAATCACTTCTATCTGAACCAGTTCCCTTGCCAGCTTGCATTGTCCAAAACAGCCGTGTGTGGTTGTCTTAAAACCGTCTACCTTTTCTGGTCAAATGAAAAACAGAGCATTCAGGACCAGAATCTAAAGTTAGAAGGAGGACATACTGGCTGCTGCATTGTTGTCAGAGAAGCCAGCACTTCAACATATCATGTTTCCTTAATGTCTGATCATATAGTAAGGTCACTTTATCATTTAATTCAGGAGATATTACACAAACTCTTTTGCAAAAAAAACCCAAAATGCAAATTTCAAAAACGAGAATGTGGACAGGCGGGTATTCATTACACCACTAAGAGGTTCAAGAATAGAGAGATGGGAAATGGAAGAGTTAAGATCTACTTAGCTCCAAATATTTCCCAAATTTAGGGCCAAGAACTGAAACTGCAAATTAACTCGGGTTTATAACTGACTGCATTGGAATTAAGAGTAGTAATTGGTCACCTGAGATGGAATAGGGGATGGACAAGGAGCAAGTAAGAAACAACCAATTACTGATCTTAAGATTGTAAAGTAAGGGATTACACGTACAGGAGAATCCAGATGGCAGGTTAAGTCAGTTCACGTTTCAATTCTAGGTCAGTTTGGGATAAAGTCTGCAGCTTCAAAACTGTTTTTCCCAAAGTTTTAAACTGCAAAAAGTTCTGAAATTTGCTCCCTGACTGTTTCTTCTCAAAAGACTTCAGTGAAACAGAGAGAAAGTAACCTCATTCAGAGAAGGGGTAAAGTTAAACTGAATCCATTACCGATCTTAACGTCAAAGATCTGAGTGCATCTGCTCACAGATCTGTATAAATGAGACAAACCGGTCGATGGTGTGATTTTAACATTATAAACTGGTTCACTGGTTAGCTTGGTGTCATACAAGAAGTAGACAACAACCTCCAGAATCGTTGACATCAAGAGGCTTAAAACCTGCCTCAGCTCCAGCTCTCAGCCTGTCGTTAGGTTGTCTGAAAGTTAGGCTGAGACAGGATTTCCAACATGGCAGCTGCTGCCGATGAGCCTTCAGTGCCCCCCTGGCTGACATCACTCAGGCTTCGTCCATTTACATTTACAGTCTTATGTTTTTACGATTTTTTCTCAGTTCCACAAAGCAAAAAACAACACCCTGGGAATCTATAACCATTTTGCATGGGATCAAATTGAACGGTAATTGAGTCAAATCAGTCTATATATTAATAAATTGTAAATTTATCCGACCATTGGCGATGAATCTAGATCAAAACTGATGTGTTGTAGAAATGTGGTCTGATAACTTGTGTCCAGACGCTTAACCTACTGTATGATATTGTTAAATTTAGATACGTTTTGTGTTCCTATGTTTAGGAGCATTGAGGGTTTCTGTGACAGATTTTTCTTTGACAGGGGCTTTTCAATCAGAGGATTACACTTATGTAAAAGATGATTTTATGCCTGACTGGGGAAAGAGAGAATTAAACCTTGGCCTGTCAACAAAACATTTATGTCATGCAACGTCCTCATTGAAGTGTATAGTCAGGGGGCCTTCCTGCATGGCCTTCTACGTCTTTGTCACCGCAGCAGTCGATAAAAACATCACAAGTCCACATGGACAGAGTGCTGCAGTGAAATGACGCGAGTGCTTACTGACTGATTGATTAATTATGCAGTGTTTTCATGTCTTCTTCAATAAATTCATGAAGGCAGTTGATGGGAAACACAAAACTGAGTCAGATGTTTTTTCATTTAGAAATTCATAAACATCTTCAGGTATCCTGGGAAGTGTTGGCCATCAGGGAGGGCAGCGCTGCGTGTATGTGCATTCTCGACTGTGTGTGTATGTGGAGCTCCCACTTTGGACACCTATATTACATTGTTTCAAATCACTATGAATGTCTTCAGGCGTCTTATTGACACAAATCTCATCCTGCTGTCTTTCAATAGTCAAACGTGTTCCTCACTGTGGATTTATGACACTGAAAAACTTTTTTACAGTCTAATGCAACTCATTATCTGACACCTCCCTCGTGGCAGTGGTTTCACACATTGAAAACATCTTTATAGAGTAAGTATGTCTTCATGCTGATGGTTTGGTTTTTTAAGGCCATATGGAGGAATCAAAATTGATTTCAGTCTGTTTCTTGACTAGCAAAAAACTCTCAGGAGCTGTAAGCATTTAGGAATCGATGAGATTGAAACCCTAAATTTGTGATATTTACCTTCTTTACCTTCTTAATGAATCATCTTGGTATAGATGAATTGTTGCCTAGTCCAAGATTGATTAAATTGAAGAGTTGCTTCTTTTGGGCTTATATTCTCAGACCTGGTTGCTTGTTTCTCGTGCCAGATCTGGCAACCCTGAATAGATGCAATCCTGAGGAATGAAGGTGTCTTCGATAAGAGGACATGGCAGTAAAAGGTTTTTAAACATGTTTTTTTTTTTTAACGTCTTGGATTGCAGCTGTTGGGTGATCGATGGTAAACCAGGCATGTATAAACACCTTGCTCAGCACCACTCTGGTAAATTACAGCAAATAATGATACAAACAGAAAGTTTGACAAGCCCAAATTAAGTTGTCATGTCTGCTGTGATGAATTATCTCCTGCTGTGGAAGTTGTTTTTCACGCTGAATGACATGGAAAAGCAGCGGATGGGTTCTTCTGAAGGAATAAAAAAACAGGCTCTGATATCTCCAACAAACACTAACGAGGATGAGAGACGGGAAGGACGTGTTTTGGATGTCTGGCACCAACGTGAAAACATTTTTTCTTTTCCTCAGGACTCAAATTCTACAAACTCTAAGTGCACCTTCAAATTGAAGTTATCATCAACATACAAAAAATGCAAAAATCAATTAACTGTTTTTAAATTAAGCAATTCATATTTTAAAGGTTTTCTTTTTAGCTTTCCATGCTTCAATCTAGAGGTAGGACAGTGGATAGAGTCAGAAATTGAGGAGAGAGAGAGTGGGGAACAAGAGCCACAGTTTGGATTTGAACCTTGGCTGCACGCCTCGAGGACCACAGCCTGTGCACATGGGGTGGCACCCTCCTATTGCTAAAGCCTACCTTGCTTATTATGTTGTCCTACTCATAAGTTGAATCCTACATTTATATCTTCCCATTAGGATCCACAAATTTTATTTTATCTTTACTTTTATCTTTATTTTTTCCACAGATTTCCCTCTAGTTTTCCTTCTTTCTCCTGTCTGAATCCCTGATCCACTATTCACCATTTCTTTCTGAAAATACACAACATCAACCTAATCCTTTCCCAGGAAGTCTCTCTTTATTCTCGCATTTATTTTATGTCCTCCTCTTTTGTTGTTTGTGTTACGTGATCAGATGCAGCAGAACTGTCAGAGCACAGACGCTCTGATCATTACACTGCTCGCTCTCAGTTGCTCGTATTATCGTGTATTGGTATTTCTGCAGTTATTGTTCAGTCGCTGTGGGTGAGAGCTTTAGCAGAATGACGGAGATGTCAATGCAGATTAGCAGCTGTGTTGTTGTGTTTGTGCTCAGCAGTAAAGCAATCGCAGAAAAAGGTCTGTCTGAATTGAGAAATGTGCTTGAAGCTGTGAAGAATCAGTGAAAGAAAGGAGCCGTATTCAGTACGATGTCACCCACAAATACACATTTCTGTTACACTCGATACCCGACATGTTCCCTTTCCCCAATCTTCACTGTTAGCTTAAAAATAAGACAATGTCGATGCCCTAAAAATGTCTGGATTAGAATTTCAAAATACATTATTAACAAACAACATCTGGTTAGATGTCTTAGACTACATGAGTTGACACCAGGAGTGCTGGACTTGGGGAAACAACGTGACTGGTGGTAAACAGTCCTCAGGTGGAAATGGGCCAATAAAAGACACTGTAAGGTCCCTTTAGGGCCCAGAACTACGCCCCCTGCTGGCTACAGTACTAAACAAGTGGTTAAAGTTGTTAAATAGGCCCAGTTTTGTTGGTTAATGCAGCACAAATACTTAACCCTACAGAGACCAAGACATAAGACCAGAGTGCTTCAAGACCGAGACAAGACCGAAGCAGAGTTCCCCCAGAAGTGTGCTTGGACATTAGTCTGTATTCACACATCATCATGTTGTGAAAATATGTTTCGGTATTTTATAAAAAACACAGTTCCTTATATTAATGTATTATGTTTCATTGTTTTGTGAATGTATGCTCAGTGTTTTGTTAGTTATCACTGAAACTCTTTTATTATTTTTCCTCAGGGAGCATTGCTGCACTTTTTAATGGTGAAACACCAATGTCGTCAGTGTCAGCGTCTCCAGAAAAGGAGTGGTGTCAACAGTGTTTATTTTGACTGTGTTTATAAGTTCATGATATCTCTTGAGTACTCCTAACACAGGGAGTAAGTATTTAATGAGTGTGCGATATCGGACACAAGCACTGTGTTGGTTTGATTTCCATGCCAAGCAGACTTTTGCAACCACAGTTAAGAATAAAGAGAAAAGGCTGGAAGACAGCGTACAGCAATAATGCAAAATGGGCAGAAAACTTGTCGTCCTTTGAAGCTTTAGTGGGAACAAGAAATGGCTGGAAAAGAATTTGCAGTAAGACGAATGTAAATGCAACAAGATGTGAAGCACATAAAACACTACAATGAAGAAGTTGTCTGCCATCTTCAGACGGGGGATAGACACTCTCACGCATACACAGTGACTTACAGCAGACAAACACACAGACACACATATTCATGCCCTGCAGCCAGGGAGCAGGGTTTTGGTAAACAGGTCTGGATGTTCACCGGATTTAGGAGCCAGACAGAGCAGCCACTGGGGCTTTACTGTTGGACTCCGCCTGTCTGCATGTCACTGCTGCCAGACAGAAGAAAAAAAAAAACCCTTCTCCTCATGGCTTCCGTCTTTTTGACTGTCATGTTTTTGCTTGAACCGGCTTTACAGGACGTGGTTCGGATAGTCTGACCAGGCTTAATGAATCCTGGGCTGTCAAATCGCTTCAAACTGAGGACCAAAAGTCCCAAAAGATTCAACAGAAGTTTTTTTTTCCAAAGTTCAGAGACAGAGATTTTTTTTAGTATTCCAGACAAAAAGCATCCGACTCACTCCCGCTGCATGCCCTTCAACCACCCTTGGAGCTGCTCCACCCCCACAGTTCCCAGGACGGAGGGGCCCAGGCACAGCGCTGGAGGGCAGATGTAGGGGGGCAGCGGTGACTTTGGGCCTGCAGAAGGTTTTGGCCCGTGCATTGAAAGGGCTGGCGATGGAGGACTGAGGTCACTGCTGACTCACGTCCAATTACAGCTGCCCACATGACAGCTTGCTGAGCCCCAAACAGATGTTGTGATGCTCTGTTGTAGATACTCACAAAGGTTGACCAACTGGTGTGAAATGCAACATGATCCTCGACTGATTGACTGACTGAAGTGCCATTGTGAAAATCTCTCTGCTGCCATATTATTTACAAAAATAGTCATTTGTAGCTGTGGACATGTGTAATCATAAAAATCCTAATGTCACCTAACAAATATCTGGAAATCCATTTATGCTCCAGGAACTCTGAAGACAAAGCAAATTCATATTCCCATGGTGTGTTAGGTTGTATAGTGCACCAGTTGTGCTTAATTAGTGATCCCAGCACACTTTCTTAATTGACTATAATGGCTACATAAATGTGTGATAGTGGAGGTGTTATTCTCAGGGGTGTAACTTAGAAGTCTGAGGCAATTTCTTTAGGACCAGCCCTCCGCTGTTGTTTAGTATTTACTTTTTAATAAGAGCCTTCTTCTGTTGAAGAGCATGTTTTATGTCTATGTTCCATTTAATATATATAAATATAGACAGTGCGTCTCTGTCTCCTTCCGTTGCACTACACTGAAGCCAAAATACGCCCGCGACTTGTGATGACATATTTTGCTAGTGACGTATTTTGGAACCAAGACATGCACCGAAGGCTGATGGCTGGTTAATCCACTGAATTGACGCTTTACCCTTTCTGCATATCGAAGCCCACATTTAACTTGTTGCTAAAAACATTAAAGATCCTAAAAACAGTCCACAGCAGAACAAACAGCTAATCCGGTGATGGACACCACAAGGAGCCAGATTTATCAACAGAGCCGTCGCTCATGAGGTTACATCCGTTCAGTTTTGCATCAAATAATTAAACTAACAAAAAATATCAGGAAATAAACACTTGGACATAAATCAGCATGATAATAAATATTAGGTCAGAATCCCGGTTTGATAAAGAATCATTTAATGTGTATTTTAACTTTATAGTTCAAACCATGCCCATCATTTAAAAAGGAGGAGGTTCGATGTATGACCTACGCTGCAGCCAGTCAGTGGGAGGAGCTCTAATTACATTGACTTCACTTCCTGTTGGCTGTTTCTCCGTCTCATATTATGCTTTTTCTGGTTTTATATGCTCTTTAGTGTGTTTTCCAAGTGTCCTGTGCATGTTTAGGCACATCTATTTGCAAAAATTCAAAGCTTCTCCTACCTCCTCCTGTTAGCTGTAGCATTAGCTGCATGTAACGCTCGGTTCTAGCCCCCCTCGAAAAAAATGTGCCAGTGTGACGTCTTGTCAGTGTGATATCACTGATCTAAGCCCATTGGCTCGTTGTGTCAAGCCCAGCAGCTCATGTTGCACGCCTGTTAACTTCTGTAGCACGCCCACGATATGCCGTAGCCTGTGGTAGCACAGTAGTGCTAAGGTGCTAATGTTTTTGCTCCCCTCGGACGGAGCCAGTGGCTGCATTCCCAATATGGTAAAAGGGGCGGGACATTTCCGAGACCGTGCTGAGCGACTGACCAATTACAGCAGAGCCGACAGGCCAACCAATCAGATCAGACTTGGCCCACGTGGGGACTCTGAACGTGGGTACTTCAGAGCCTTAGAGAGAGAGAGTCAGCAGCGAGCCGGTGCATGGTGCGGCAGAACATGAAAACAGACACTTTTTTCGAACTTTAGCTATTGTGAACATACTTTAGTAGGTACATAGATTAAAAATACGAACCTCAAAAAGGGCATAATATGGGCTCTTTAATATAGAGTCTAAGGGATGTCCAATCAGAGTTGATGGTGATTGATACAATAAAAGTCTCAGTTCTTGCTTTAATTGCTGAGAGAGTCGAGCTCTCCTCCTCCTCAAGAAGGCATTCCAGCAGCGCCTACATTTACCAGCATGCATTGCAAAAGCATCCTCAGCTTTGCCCTGCAGCATGTCTTAATTTCTTCTGTATACTTAACTGGCTCTGGCTGAATATCTGAATCAGGACACACACTTTAAGATGAACAACAACATCCCCAACTCATTTGTTTGGGATACATGATGTCACATTTGTTGTGTAGTGAAATAGCGAGTTTGCAACGACAGCAAAAGTGGACACCAGTCTGTTAGTCTTTAGTTATTCGGGGCCACAAACCACTTCAATGTGTGCACCTCAAATGACAATGCTGTTGCCAGAGGAACAGATTTTGTAGCTGGGCTGAGCTGTGACACATCTGAACATCTGAATTGGATGACTCACTAAGAACTGCATGTATTCACACTAAAAGAACCCAGAACTGGGACATGCAAAGGCAACGTTGAAAATCTGCACACAACTGCATGAATTATCACAAATGTTCACCCACTGATGAAAACGAGGCTTCTTTTTTTTTAAACTTTTTGAACTGTGTATTTATTACTTTCCGAGGAAAATGTTGACAGTCTTTCTTTACCATGGAACCATCAAAACCACACTGCCTTGTTTCCTCTTGCATGTCCATGTGTGAGTGAATTAGATCCAAGATGGTAGGTGGAAATCTGTGCAAGCTGATCTTCTCCTGTCATGCAGCCAAGAATTTTTCAATAAAACCCTTTAGAAGGCAAAAACAATTGCCCTGAAGTAGCAGCTTAAACAATTATACCGCGCATGGCCTTTATCTTGCTTGGGCAGACAAAGTAATGGAAATACTTAGCCAATAATACTTTGCAGACATTGTTTCACTGGAAAAGAATCTGCAATAAAGCTTTTGTTGCTAATCCTGTGTCTCCAGAAAGTGGATGTTTAATTTTCATTTTACATTATCCAATGTGTTGACACCACTTTGCCTTAATAAATGTATTCTCCATTGCTTGATTACACGTCTAAAAGTCAAATATCACACCCATGTGGCTCTTACCCATCGTTGAGTCGGACCAGTATGGCACGGTAGAGCTGGTGCTGAGGGCTGTTGGACTCTGGACCACAGGGGTGGATGAACGGGTGGACGTCTGCCAGGATGAAGCCCTGCTGGTAGAGCTCCTGTAGCTGACCCGTCAGCTCCCTCACCGACGAGAGACGCAGAGTAGACGTCCCACCTGAGAGACGACAGACAGGGAAGGCAAGTGTGAGACTCAACTGTTTTAATGTGCTGTGATCCAAGCGGCAACCTCCAGTGTTGGAAATGAAGCCAATGGTGAAGTGCAAAGAAAAACTGCAGTTCCTGGAGTGTCCACTTGAGGCTGGCTCCAGGAGTTAAGGGGAATACCCATCGACACCCATATTAAAGTTTTAAAACTAGTTTAAACTATTTCTATTGTGCTTCTTTTTTCAACTTTTTCATTCGCCCACCTGTCTATCAGAAGCCCTCAGACTTTCCACCTGAACACCTGATCCTGCTGCTCTGTTCACACCTGACTCTCATTGCCTCACTGACACAGAACTGACACTTGATACGGCCCACACACATTCCCTTACCTGTCAATCTCCTGCTTTCTTATAGGTGGACTTCATTCTTTCTGCTATCCCAAACAGTCATAAAATGGATGCCCCTTTTTCGGTTTTTGTTTTTATTCCTTGTTGCAACTGAAATTTGACATTTCCTGCACCAACAAAAAAATCACCGCAAAGATTGTGTTTCATGCGGCTTGGGCAGGGAAGTAATTCAGGTGACTCTAAAGCAAACTGATGATATGCAAATGACTCATGTCCTGTTTTTACTGCAATTAAAATATTGTTGTGTGAGGTTTAACCAATGGTAGTAAGGTTCCAGTGCAGCTACATTCTTATAAAGATAGCACAGCTGAAGAGGCACCTAAGACAGAAAACTGCTTTGAACAACAAAAAAAATACATGAGGATTTGCAATTCAAATACCAACACTGATTTTCGAGTCATTCCCGGTTTGTTTTGGCAATTAGCATGACGCTTTTCACTCCATCCCCTCAATCTGGGAGTTAATAGGAGTGGATCAAAATCCAATCAGGACTGATTGCCGAGGCTCCGTATCACTGCAGCTCTCTATTTTCTGAGGCTGACTTTGATTCCCTCTCAGCGCGACACAACTGTCCAAGTATGGCGGACTGGAGCGTGACATTAATGAGATGCAATCAGTGAGTGGCCGACTGATTGGGGAAAAAAATAAAAAAATTGGGGACAGAGCTGCTTTTCATATTTTCTTTAAGCATTATTTTCTCCCTCGCTTTCGACTCCAGTGCTCCCCCGTGGGATTAAAAACCTGCAGCAGACAGCCGCTGGTGACGGCCTGGTTCAGGGAGCTACCAGCTGTGTTTCGACAAGCCACACACCGCTTCTGTCAGGCAACATCAGCCTGTCAGGATGAATTGTAATGAGTTCGGGGGGAGGGGGGAGGGGAGTGAGTCAGGTTCAGGGAGGTGAGAAAGTCAGGAGAGGAGCAGGTAGATATGAAAATAGGGAAGGGTGCAGAGGAAAGAAGGAGGAAGAAATTATTGAGAGGTCAAAACGGAGAGGGAAATTTAGAGAGACGATAATCGAGACACTGCTTGGCTCCCGGTTGCGTGACGGCTGGGATCCCAGCAGCACGCAGTACATGGCGACATTTACTGTAGGCCAAACAGCTGGGGCACATGGGAGAGTGCCAAGACAAAGAGCTGGATGCAAAATGAGGCATTGGGGGAGAGGAGAGAGCGAGAGAGAGAGAGAGGAAGAGGAGGTCTGGTATGTACGAGCTGTCACGAGACGTGGGAAATGCCACTTTGGCTAATTAGTGTCAATGAGTCTATACAGAGGGAAAAGGTTCAGATCCATGGGAAAAGTCAGAGCACACAAGTTCAATGGGAGGTCAGGGAGAGGGGTGTGGGCGGAGCAAGATGTGAGACGATGCCAGCGGTGTTTTTTGTGTGTGTTTGAGCTCAAACTCAGCAACACTAGCAACACACAAGCTGAAGAATCCCAGAGGCCAAATGACTCAATACTAAAAATAAAAAATAAAAAACAAGATACAAATGCTGCTCTGTTCTGCAGCCTTCAATAAGCTGTACATTTCCTGATACAGGCTTCATGAATTTTGACCTTGCAATGATTCAAGATACATTTCATTTTACATATAAGCCTTATTTATAAAGTACTTTAAAAGAATGTATTGAATTAAGTGTGGGGTTATAAAAAAAAAGGTTGTTTTCATCTTTTAAACATAATCTTTATCCAGTTGTGTTTAAAAAATGTTTATTCTGTTAAAACTGTTATTTTTTATTTTTAATATTATCATTATTCTGGACATTTTTCTGGTCACTATAACTTTTTTTATATGGTTATAATCATAATCATTAATGTAGCACATTGTCATATACGTGATGATGATGATGATGGATGGATGGATGATGGATGATGTATTATTGGTTGGTTGGATGGATGGATGGATGGATGGATGGATGGATAAATAGACAGATGGATGAAATAGACAGATGGATGGATGGTTGGATGGATGGATGGATGATGTATTAATGGTTGGTTGGATGGATGGATGGATGGATGATGTATTAATGGTTGGTTGGATGGATGGATGATGTATTATTGGTTGGATGGATGGATGATGTATTAATGGTTGGTTGGATGGACGGATGGATGGATGATAAATAGACAGATGGACGGCTGGATGAATGTATTAATGGTTGGATGGATGGATAAATGTTGGATAGATGGATAAATGGTTGGATGGATGTAAGGATGATGATTGTGTGTGTGTTGTTGTCATTAGTTCTAAGACCTTGCACTGCACATGTAAGATGGTTTAATGAGCCTCCAACGTCTGCACAAGTTGAATGAAATTGTTCCAAACTCCATCTTCAAATCTGAAATGTGCCACAATTTTTCCGTTTAAATTGACATACATAATCCTGAGTTGTGAACCAAGTTTGATGTTTATACACAATCAGTCTAGTAGCTTTTCCCACGAGTGCATCAAGGGCCAAATTCAGGTCAGTAATTCGTCTCACATTAAGGCTCCTGGCGGCAAACAGCACGCTCTCACACATCCTGAGTGTTGCTGCTTGTTTGATGTTTAAGTCTGTTAAAAGTGTGGGAAACAGTTCTGCAAGACAACTCTGTCATTCATCACATCTGGCCTGTAAACAAAGAGTTTCACTGACTATCTCCAGCGACAGAAATGTGCCTCTGTTTTTCTTACTATAATAGACACAGACTTATATAACTACACATAATCGTGCTTATTAACATCTATTGTTGTTGATACACAGAAAGTTGTATTCAAACATTTCTGTCTCTTCCTTTCATACTTTATTCATTAATCAAAGAAGAATTGTCTGTTTTAAGATGTGAATGTGAGGAATACAATATCAGCAATCAATTTGAAATTGTCTTCATTGTTTAGAAGGGAGAATTACGATACACACAACACTTACAGGCGCTGGACTACTGAAAACAAACATCGTACAGGAAGTATTTAATAACAATGAACTCTAGTTGTTTTGATTCTTTTGATTTTGAAAGTTAGTTTTGTGTTTGGACGATAAAAGCTAAAGAGAAAACAGTTGGCATTATTAAGTAAAACCAATACAAGTGGTTGGAAAATGTTTCTGCTTGACGAATAGATTTGGACAAACACAGTATTTATGACCGCAAATTACAAACATTTGATAAGAAGTAAAGGAAAGTGTCTGAAAGAGAAATAAAAAAGTTGAACTATGTTTTTACTTTACCTTAAATATTTCCAACAGTTATCAAAGCCAGAGAAATTTTGTTGTAACAGGACGTGTCTTGTCGAGGCGGCCGCCACGACAGACAGAATGTTTATCGTTGTCGTGGAAACACCGGATGTTACATCAAAGACCACTACTTAAGGAAGCGTGAGCTGCTGCTGAAAGCTGCCGTGCTGTTGCTGTATGTGCTGCTCTGATAAAAACAACATGTGAATTATAAACTCGGACACATCTTCAGTAAACATATTCTCTTCCTCAGGTCGGTTTCACCCGGTTTGTTTTCACCGGGGCCTCGACGTCATCTTTTGTTATAGTATTGCTTGAAAGCCCTCTGGTGGCGGAATCTACATTTTTTATCTTTAAGTTAATATTTTTATTTCTGTTATAGAACAATCTAGTTGTGATAACTTAGTCAAATTGTTGTTGTTTTTTACAGTTTTATCGACTAAAATGAATCATAGTTTTACAGTGTAGATGCAGGAGAGCAGAAGGAGCGTTACATTAGGTCAATTGGTGACTCTAAATTGTCCATAGATGTGAGTGTGAAGGGTTGAACCCCGCCTCTCGCCCAATGACAGCTGGGATCGCCTCCAGCTCCCCCCTGCGACCCCAAACAGGATAAGTGGAATAGATATTGGATGGATGGATGAATGGATGTTTTGAGCTGTTAGGATGGATGAGACTTCCTGTTTCATCTCCTAATCTGACTTGTGTCTTTTCAATATCTGTAATTGATTACAGCTGTAATTCTGCCGGGATGAGATTAAAATAATCCTCCTGCATTGAAGCTGTCACTTCTCACCTTCTATCCCTTGACATGCCGCACTTCCCCCGGCAGATAAATGCGTCTAAAGCCTTTGTGTGACACTTTCAACCATTCGGTTCAGGCTATAACTCAATGATGTGTCGCGCTTTTGGCGTGCGACACACTACATCATCAAGACAGCAACAGAGCCGGAGAAAGAAAAAAAAAACAAAAAACTGATTTCTGGAACAAGCCTGCGAGCCCCAATCAGGAGGCAGCTCCTGTGATGTAGCTAGAGAGCTGAATCAGTTCAGATCCCAACTCTTCCTCGCGGGCACAAATCCAGAGGTTCATTGTGAAACCACGAAAGGAGCAGAAGAGGAAGAAGGGAAGAAGAAGAAGAAGAAGAAAATCATATGCTGTCCCCTGAAGGCAAGTGAGTGCTTTGGCTAAAAATACTCCTCCAAATTTCTCAATCACACTCTGTCCTAGTGCGCCACAATGCAGGAGCTTTAGAACTTAAAAGGCGTGGAGGAATTAACACAAAGAAATAGGCCGCCATCGCAAACGAGTGAAACATATTCTCCCCCCACCTCCCCTCTCCTCTGCTTCTCCTCCTTCCCTTCTCCACAACACCCCCTCCACCCCCCCCCCCTCCCGTTTTCCTCCACCGTTGGCTGCCCTTAGAAATGGAATTAATCCTTCTGCTATCTCTGATTTGTTTTTTTTCTCGCCTTCCTTCCTTCTGCATTTAGGTTGCAACATGAACACCCTGTCTCCCCCCCCCACCCCCACCCCCCCTCCCCCCTGGAGGGATGTTGCTGCCGTTGCTGGTGCACATGATTCATGGGGCGGTGGATATTAAGTGGAAAATGAAACCGTCTTTGCTTGCTCTCTGATCCCCTTAGTTGAGATGAGTAAATAAGGAATGGTTTCAATTAGGCGGAGGGAACACAGCCGCTGGCGACTTCTTCAGTTGGCTTTAATCGTTGTGTGAGCTGCTAATAATCACAACCAGAGGCCTCTGCATACACAGGCCCTACATTTATGTATCAGACCAACTTTTATATATGGTTCTGTCTACTGAGCAGAGGGTTGCCCACTGGTGATTCTCATGCTCGTGTAAGGATGTTTACTATGGTTACTTTGCCCTCAAATCATGTTATCCAAGGAGAATCTCTTTGTCTGCGTGGATGAGAGCAAATTAACTGCCGTATAACTGCTGTGTCTAAGTGTTGATGTTTTCACGGAGTGAATATTTAGGCCTTTGAAGGCGCCGCCGCCTGATCAAACAGGCAATCTTGGGAACCTTACATGGCAAACTGGCAGCCAATTACAACGTCCCATCTCTTTGTTTACCCTGGAAGAAAAAATCTCGCACATATCAACACAGAAGAGCCCTAAACTCACAGGAACAAATCGCTTCGTGACAAATAATGAGAAAAAAATCAAAAAAAAAAAGGGGGGGGGGGGGGCGTCTGGCTGACAAGCAACAAATTGGTTTTCTGGAAAATTGTGTTAGCAGCCGAGGCGTCAAAAAGACACCGCTATTAAACACAGAGACGGAAATAAAACTGGAGGGAATGTATGTATGAATGGATGAAGTGATAGTCATGTCTTCCGGGTAATGGCGAGATGCACGTTGTGATGCTCACAGCTCGCGCTGGATGACAGAGCAGGGGTGGGAAAACTTTTGTGTTTTAGGTAGGATCAAAAGTTGCTGTGATTGTATTTGTTACAGGTGGACATTACGGCTATTTGAAGTAAATAACACCCAAAAATATGGGAAAGAAATCTGTGATGATGCAGCTCCCACATATTTGTTATCCTTGTGTATCCTTTTTTTATCCCCTCCAGTTTATGATGTTTGCTGCCATTTTCTACCTTAAATACATGTATGTGTTTCTTTGTGGATTCATTTATCAGATCAACATTTCTTTCAGGTTTTGATTTCTTTGTAACTTCTTTGGATCCCATCGCTTGCTCGTCATGAAAAATGCAGCAGCGCGACTGGTCTTCAACCTAGCTAAAAGAGCACGTCGGTCCACTAGTCATCTCCCTCCACTGGCTCCCAGTTACTGCTCGCATCAGATCGAAAACGTTGCTGCTCGCTTACAAAAACAGTGACCAAAACGGCTCCTCCTTACCTAAACTCTATAATCCAGGTCTACACTCCCTCCCACCCACTACGCTCTGCCAATGAGAGGCGTGTGATCCAACCTTCACATCAGGGTCCTAAATCTCTAACTAGCCTCTTCTCCTCTGTCGCCCCCCCAGTGGTGGAACGAACTACCAAATTGTCTTAACGGTAACTTCAGAATAGAGCATTGGACCCTCTTTGAGTATGGTTCTTCCTGTATACATTCCTGTTTGAACATTACCCAGCATCCCACAAACAAGTCTATGAAGTGTAATCAAAGAATACTGGACTTTGTGGAAATTGTTGAAGACAATTCAAAAAGCAAGCCTCTTCAATGAAAGGCGAAAGGTCTTCAAGAACTGCGATCGAGTCCAGTTTTTTATTGGATTAAACTTTGAGTTACAATAATTTGAATGACTGAGAATCTACACACACATCCACAACCAGACACAAGTATTTGTTCTTCGCCCCAATTTGCCCCTGGCCATTCAACCAAACTAATCACCATGCTCCAAAAATGTTTTTATTTGTCAATCATCAATTTTAAAATCTGCAGTACATAATAACGTATGAGCATCGTTGAGGAAAGGTTAACATCTTAGTCTAAAATCAAGAGAGACAGAGGAAGAGAATGGTGCAGAAAACAAGGGAATTTCTTCATTATACTGTGAATAGTTAAAAAAAAAAAGAAGTGGCAGGTGGAGTATGTTCAACGAGAGAGAGAGAGAGCGAGAGAGAGAGAGAGAGAGTGTGTGTGTGTGTGTGTGTGTGTGTGTGTGTGTGTGTGTGTGTGTGTGTGTGTGTGTGTGTGTGTGTGTGTGTGTGTGTGTGTGTGAACAGCTCAGAGTGAAGATGTAAACATGCAGTTTGAATATGCATGCACGAGAGAGTTCATCTGAGGAGCAGAATAAATAATAAACACATCTTTTATTTCTTGGAAGCTGACCTTCTGCACACACGACCACACATATTTAACTGACTCATCACTTGGAGTTAGCAGATAATCCTAACTGCAAGCGTTTAATATTTTTGATAAAACCCTCAAATATGATTAAATACACACCGATATCTTAACGATATTAAGAAGTAATACAAATAGAAGAATAAGTAAGCAACAGATAACGCAAAGAGGAAAGAGACCAAGGAGATAAAGTAGAGGGAGGATAGACGAGGATAAGAGACGATGAGGGGGTTTAACTTTTCTGATTGAATTATGCAACAGTAACTTGACTTACACAAACGCACACATGCCTCACATTAATGGTTTATGAGCAAGACAAAATATTTGCTCGCCATGTTCGACATACCACAATTTGACCAAAAACTAGATTCAATCATTTACATACGCACTCACCAAACAGGACATTACAGTCTTATTATGACCCCTATATCTGAGAACACAGCAGCTGCTCTCCCTCTCACCTTGTGATATTCAGTGCATAAAGATATGTCAGTGTTTGATTAATTAAGTGCTGTTCTCACCTTCTGTTTTAACAGCTGCAGGATTGTGCAGCTGGATTCCTCTGCACCCTACTTACTGCCATGCATTGGAAATATTTTGACATGTGGCTGAAGTGCGACTCAAACCAACTCCTTAACCTAAAAAAAAAGTTTTCTTTTAAGGTGATTTAAGTAATTTCAGACCAATGCATCAGAAATACTTATTTTTTAAAAACACTAGAAGAGGCTGCGCTGATGCCGCTTCCAGAACCAGTGAGACAAAAACAGGCCTCAGTAAAGGTAACAGATCCCTGAGTTGAAAGGCTTATCAGAGGCTGCAGAGGAAACTCTTACATGCATGCCCTGAGATTTTCTTAAGTAGACACTGGGTTACCTTACCCAAATGCCAAATGTTATCTCATCACTTTTTGCATGCTTTCTCACTTGAGAAAAACTTTTACTGGCAGGTAAGTGCAATTGCAAGTTAGAACAGTGTGCACAAGGATTTACTTGCAAAGAGCAAAGTATGCATAGTATTTATTTACAACTGAAAGTACTTTATAAATTACTACATTAACACATAATAAATCAGCAGCCTGTTGAAAAGAATAATAGTTCAATTGAACTTAAGTCAATCAGACAATTGTAGAATTGGGTTTTAAGGTGGCATCTGGGGATGGCCAATCAGATGTTGTTATTTTTATTTTTTTAGGGCGGGTTAATGCCTTTCCCTGGACACCCCTCTGGACACGCCTTTGCCCTTATATGGCATGGTGAGTATTAACTCTTTCTTAATCATTGCATCATTTGTTTTAAATTAGATTTGGGCCTTTTTGCCTTCATTAGACAGGACAGCTGAAGAGAGACAGGAAATGTTGGGAGGAGAGAGTTGGGCATGACTAGCATCAAAGGGCTGAGGTTAGATTCGAACCCACGGCTGCTGAGACAAGGACTATATCATCTGTACACATGGAGTGCAATATAACCGCTATGCTATCTAGCCCCTCTATTGCATTAACTTTTAAATGCATGTTAGAAAAACATAAATCCCTGTAAGTATTGCTTCTCTGCGTTTCTCTACCTTTGCTTCCGCTGTTTTTCTGCCACCATGATGCGTCCACAACTGCTGTGACGTAACAGTGACGTCTACTCCAAACATACGTCGATGAGATAAAGGCTGTGCTGCTGTAAAACAGCTGTACAGACTTGGAAAAAGACATGCATTGGAAACGTTTTTTAACCCTGTCACAAAAATGCCTCTGAGCATCACAGCGCAGAACTGATCAAGTGTAGCCTTTCTGTTGAATTTCCAGCACAGTAAGACGCCATGTCAACTTCCTGTGGATAATTCTCACTTTTCATGAATAATGAAAGAAGAAAGATCCCTCAACTTTGAATGTGAAATCTTGCCTCTGACACTGGCTCACTTCCCCTTTTAAACTCGTCTGCCATGTAAGCACCTCCGAGCTGCAGCCTGACGCATTTCCATCACTCAACACATTTAAAAATAAATGAGTAAATATGAAATTAATAAGCTGAAAGATTGAAGCGCCGGTGCTCTGCACACACACGCGCCGTGCTCCGCCTCTGGGAGAAATGGTTCCACCACATTTGCATGAGGGTGAAAATAGCCCAGCATATATTATCCACCCGCTGCTACTGATTTCTGATCCTGCTGCTCCGATCCACCGTGTCTCGTTCAATGCTATCGCCTCACCCTATCATCATTACACAATTATTTGTTCCTGCTAATAGAAATGGCTCAATTAGCAGCTGACACATTCATACTGGTGCACATCAGCTTTGAGAGGACAGAGTGTTTTTATTTTATAGTTGAGGAAAATGCTTCTGTACCACAGGAGACAAAAATGTAATGACTCTCAGTACTTGACAGAAATTAACAAGAACATTTAGTGATGTTCTGCAGGCTACCTGAGTAAAAACTGTGATTTGTCTTTTATTATTTCTATATGAACAAAGGGATCTAAGGTATGCTTGTTTAAAAATAGAAGCTTGTTATGTTGACCCGAAGAGCATAAGATCCTGACTGCCCATTTCTCCTTAATGTTCCAGCAGCAACACTATATACGCTCTGGTTCATTTCAAATACGCTGCAAGTTTATTTTTGACGTGAAAGTCTGCAGATCTCCTGAGTTCTTCTGGACAGTTTAGCATCTTTCAGCACAATGTTTTGGTTTAAAGGCCGAAAACCTAACTGGCTGCAGCACATCGCTAAGTGTGCACAATAACCCAACAACAGAAATAAATAGTAAGCGAGCACCGGTTTGCAAATTTGGCATCCAGAGTTGGTGGAGACCAAAACAGAGTTCAAAGCTCATGTGAGAAGTTTTCAGCGAGTGATGAAACATGTTTCAGAGTTATACAGATGTGTCTCTATGAGCTACAGAAGTAAGAAAGACCATCAGGTGACATGGATGGATTGTTTTTTGTCCAAAGTCGATTTAACATGAACCAAAAGTCCCTCACAGGAGCTTTAAAGGGAGTGAATGTTGAACTGTAATGCAACAGATAAGCTGAACAAGACTCAAAGAGAAAGCAAATGTTGCTCTGTTTCTGTTACATGTGTGCAAAAAATACTTGATTTGGTTTGATGAGAGGGGTCAGCTTGCATGCTGGGTTAGGGAGTTACAATAACTACAGTCTGACAGTACACACAAACACCAGAGTAAAAACATAAAACTGGCAACTGAAGGAAGCAGTAAACAGCATCACCTGCTGCGTTCACGCATCCGCTCACCCTGGACTAGCCAGAATTCTTATTTTGGAGATTATGCAGGAAATAGTCTGCACATTTGGCCATTTGCATTCTGACGAGCACTCAACCTGGACACTGTCAGAAAATGTTCTGGAGAGCAATGCAAGTGTTAAAGTTGTTCTAATCTCTTGTTTTGATACCTAAAGCTTAAATTCTTCAATACCACAATGTATACTCCCAGAGCGGAATTAGTGACAAAACCCATCAGGATAAAACTTGACAGGAACCTGTGCACCTTCATAAAGTCTTGATAAAAGCAGTTCAACATGAATATGGTGTAATTGGCCTTTTGGAGCTGAAAGCACCACCCCTCGATTCTGTCTGTGAAGTAGTCATATCGTTATTCAGTGTCCAATTAAAATGGCCTTAGTCTCCTCAGGAGCTCTCCACTCCTGCGAGGACCACCTGCAGCACGCTCGCTCCGTCTCAGCAGCCCGCCGCGAGTCATTAGCCTTCATACAGGCTCAAAATGGAAATGCTAGTAACTCCTCCGTCCTCCCCTCAACCACCTCCTTCATTTTTCCCCTACTCTCCCTCAGCTCCGCTTTCTCTCACCCTTTCCTTCCTACAGGAGGGGGAACTTTCTCTGCTTGGCTCCTCTGCACATCTAGCCTATTTTTCTGCCTCTGCTCTCTGCAGGGAATCAACCCCACTCTCTTCAACTCTCCTCTTCCCTCCCTCTGTCTTGCTCTTACCTCTCCTGCGTTCTGCTCCCCCCCTCCATCTATTCCCTTCTCTGTGCAGAGAGGACAAAAAAAATTCTTTGAAGGGTCTCTTCCGCTCTTAACCTCTTTTTCTGCCTCTACATGTGAGTGTCTATTTTCTGTATTTTTCTGCCATTTCCTCCACTCAGTGTCAAGATGAGGAAAGGACTTATTGGTGAGATGGTGAAATAGAAAATCTGAGCTGCAAGGATGGTCAAAGTCTGTATTGATTTAAATCTTGTTTTTTTTTAATGATACATAGCAATGATCGCTATAAAGCAATCGTACGTTTTTTCCTGCAAGATACATCCCAAGCTTCACAACGTGTAAAAGGTTTGAATCTAGAGTCATGCTAGATGCTTTGTGTTAAAAAATACTGCATGTAAATTAAAACATGCGAGGCCTGATGAGGTCGGAGCCCAGACGCCAAACACAAACTATGTTCTGCTGTAATAACTATTTTAAAGATACAAACGTGAGCAGTCTGACTGGAAGACAGTTCACCTATAAAGCCCTCTATTTCAGCCCTGCTCAGAACAGGCTGTTTCTGTGTCTGTACCTTTAAATGTTAATGAGCTGTGTCTGACCACGCCCCCTCTCTGAAAGGGCTCGGGTGACTCAGGCTTTCTTGCACCATGCTGGATTGTTCACAGTGAGAAGGCAGACTCAGAGGGCAGAACAAACACCTAGCTGTGGGAGTGTCACCCACCTGGGGGAGGGGTTACTGCCCTTTGTGATGTCATGAAAGGAAAATCTCCAAACAGCCTGTTTGAGCACACATTTTCTGAAAAGTGGAGCAGGGAAAAGACAGAGAGGATGGACTTTTCTCATCATTGGGGGGTTTGTAGACGGACTAGAGACACATGGTGAATTGTTTTGTACAATATGTGACCTTCAATATTCTCTTTACGTACTTTGTATTTATATTCCTGTGTGTGAAATAAATACATAATTGTTCAATATCAAACCACAGATCATGATGGTTTTCCCAGCTCAAAATGCAGTAGTGTTATTATTTTTCTTCTTCAGATTTTCAATATTTCTATCAGGTGTGTTGTGTTTTAAATGAAGAGTGCTGCACCCTGGAACTGTACTGTTTACCATCACTGCACGCTGACTCATAACTAAGTGTGTCCTGACTATGAAGTTCAATCCAAGCATCAACATTAAAACACAAACGGAGACAAACTTTGGTCTTTGAGACGACATTTATCAACACAGAGCAACAAGTCCCACCTTTAAGCTAACACGATCGTGCTACCTTTTGGTATACTACACGTTTTAAAGATTAACGCTGTGTTTCCAGGTTCAGGTCAAATATGTGAGTGGACCCTATTAGTCTGCCATTAAAAACACAGTTTAGATGGTTTTACTGTCCATTACATCTCTGCGGGGTGCGAACCGTATCGACCACTCCGTCTTTTCACCTCGCCGTGTGAGGAGCAGTCAGAGCTGTGTGTGAGCCTCTCTCCATCTCTTTCTCTCCTCCCTCATTCTCTCTCTCTCCCCCTTTTTTTTTGTACTCCCTGAGGTCCCGGGCTGTGTCATTAGCAGTCGGGGTGCTCAGAGTGCAGCTTGGTGGAGCCCTGGGGCCGTAGCTTTGTGCCTTAATTACCCACCTAATGAGTCACTGGAAGTCACTCGGTCCGCCCGGTGCCTCCCTCCCTTTCTCTCATTTATACACACACACACACACACACACACACACACACACACACACACACACACACACACACACACACACACACACACACACACACACACACAGACAAGCATGCACGCTTACTTACTGCGTTCACATTATTCCTTTTGACTCCTATTCTTAATTACTCATTCACTCATTGCCGCACACACACATTCACACTTGCACTTGCTTCATCCACGTAATGACTGCAGTTGTACTCACACTAATTCACTCGCTTGCTCACTCCCTCCCTCTCTCTCGCTCGCTCCCTGATTCACACACATATATTTATTCACTCAGCCAGTTGCTTGTTTGTGTATCTCAGACTACATCCACACAAAAACCCACTAAATCTGACAAAGATTTCCATCCACACTGCGATGCTTAAAGGCTTACTGTGGCAACACTTCTGAATATTTTCTTCTTTCATTTTGGCAAACAACAAACTGTGCATCACAGGAAGCATGTGGTAGAGAGATGTATAGTAGTCCGCTCTCTCTCCGCTGGATAAACCTCCGTCTATCTCCTCCTGCTCTCTCTGCGATAACCTAAACAGTTCTGATGCGACATGTGTTCTTGTGTACGTTGTACTGTTTAAATAGAAGAAGCATAAATGAAACAACAACACAAAAAAACAACATCAAATCAGGGACTTTTTTGACTATTACAAAAATAATGTCTTGAACATTTCAAACCCTGACCAAGAAGCTTTACATGAGAGTATTTCATGTTTCATTTTAAGCATTACTACACTATAAGGTCATTGGGTCAACCAGCCCATGTGCATGTTATTCACACATCTATTGCATACAGACAGCCAACATGACTTCAACATTTGGTGTGTGAACTCTTAGTCTGAAGACTCAGCATTTTCAGCCTCCAAGATTTTAATTATCCGTAGCCAGGAGTGAGCATTTTGAGGGTAGACACTAATGAGGACAAGTTCACGGTGTGTGTCAAATCACCTGAGGTGAAAGAAAGCAGCCACCTCCAGAGTCGGAAAATGAAGCCAATGAGGAAGTGCAAAGAATCTGCAGTTCCTCGAGTGTCCACTTGAGGCTAGATCCAAAAGTCAGAGAATCCCCATTAGGCCCCATACATTTACAACAGAACTAAACATGTTTACAGCCTCGTTCATGAAGCTAGTTTGGTCGTAAAAGCTCACGTCTTTATCCGTTTACTTAATGGATTGGATTACTCAAACTGATTGAACGTTAGGTTTAGATAGCATATCCAACATGGCGACCGTCATCGTTCGGCCTCCAAATGCCTCTTCAAAACCCATTGGGTGATGTCACTGAGACATCATGTTTATATAGTGTATGGGTGAAACCTAGCTGACAGTGAGCAGCAACAACCTGTCACTACGAAACGCAGCCTCACTCGTTTTTTATCCCTTACATTTTAAAGTACAATTTTAACTTATCTAAAGGTTATATAGAGATTACCTAAAAATCCACATCCCTTAAAGATGTAAAGAATGATAAACGAAGATTAAGAGGAAAAACCATATCTGTACCAGGCTGTTAGTATGTTTATTTCCGTTATGGTTTCGGTCAAGTTGGGGTTGTTCTGCAGCAGAGAGCCAAGGTTGGATTCAAACACACCGCGGATTAGATCAGTTTCAAATTGAGCTCTATGGGATTGACTGACTTTTGGAGCCAGCCTCAAGTGGCCATTTTTGGAACTGCAGTTTTTGCACATCAAACCGTGGATGTTGCCTCTTCATTTCAAAATCCTTCAACAAAGCTGTGTGTTGTTCAATGAAATTCAAATGCTGGATCTCTGAAAATGACTTTGTAATGTGTAGAACTATTTTCTACTTTTTACCTTTAAAGGATTGCAACGGAAGACAAAGTTGTTAAATGCTCGATTTCCAGGGTTGCAAACATCCTTCTGGAGTATTTACCACTGTGCAGTGTTTCTGTTTTCTGATAATCCTTCGAACCTGTCGACTTTTAATCGTCTGCTTTTCTTTTCTGAAAGGCGGTATGTCTAAACACCAAGTCACCCACTCATCAAACATTTAAGTTTTCCTCAACTCATTTCCTTCTTTACAAATTTGTTTCGCTCTTTCACGCTTAAACTCACAACTTTCTTTGGCTGAAATGTGTAGAAAAGTAGAAGACGCCAAGTACACCTTCACAAAAAAATACAGTACAACTGAATGCCGTTTTAAAAATAAAACAAAGATATGTGATACAGTCTTTCTTTTTCTTCCACAGACGCTCTCACGCACAGATTTAGACACACTCTCTCCCTGTGAATTCACACCTCCTGCGCTCTCTCGCCTCACATTCTCACAGTCACAATTGGACCGATGGGATCACACCTGCATGGAGAGAAGAACAGTCTGCTCCTGTTCACTTCACAGACGCTGCGAGCCGACATGATGACACTCACTGCACTAATCATGTGCGACCGGACTGTTGCTGTCAGAGGGGTCAAATCTCACGACCTCCGAGGTCTTTATTGAACATGTTTGACGGTGAATGTTCCTCAGAAAACAAACTAAACTAATCATGGCTTTCTGAACGGTCATCATTTTCATTTCATTCATACCGGTCTGACATTATTTAGGAAACTGACACCTGACTGAATCATTCCCAGAATGAAGATTACGCTGTGATTAGTTTTGGACTCCAGGAGCTTTCTTATGAACTTTTCTTTCAATGAAGACCCTCATTTGAGAAGAAACAATACAAAGTGTTTCTATAAGAATCTTTTAAGTTAAGTTTTTTATGTGCACAGGTTTTAAGCCCATGAAAACAACTCAGATGGATTTAAGGGGCAGTCCACCTGAAGTTTTCTAGACAGTTTCAGGAGTGCATTTGTTTTTTAAATTTCTAAAAAGCCCAAAAATGATGTAATACATTTCAATGATTGGGGTAAAGTGAAATAAAAGTTGTCAAGGAAAGTTTGTTCTCATCCTATAAATCCTTGCTTTGACATTTGGGGGATGGTGAAGACTCACAAATTCACTTTGCCAGCTCAGAAAGTCCAGTACCATTAAGGTAATGGGCACCAAAGGATTGGCTTCAGAGAGAGAGAAAAAAAACAGGAACTGGAAAATTGGTGGAGCATCTGCCTCAAGGCGTAAAAATTCAAAAAGCAAACTCGTGACCGGAGGAGCGAGAAAAATCTGGACGTGGCAGGCGTGTGGGACACGCTTTTTTTGCTCCATCAACAGCTCCTGTTAAGATGCCCTTGAGCAAGGTGCTTAACGGACGGCTGCTCAGAAGGAGCTGCTGACTGGCACCAGTCTGTGGTTGTAACTGGACGACTCCCAGGTCCTAACGCCTGTGACTGAGCGAGTGTGAAGCGTGTTTCTGAGAAGGAGAGACAACAGCAGAGCTATTCTGGATGAATAGAAGATAAAAATGAATAACCTGAATGGCCGGATAAATGCTAATTTAATTGCTTCCTGTTTGTCTAGGTGCAGCTTTGAGGCTGCCTGGACAGATTTGAAAATACATATGCATTGCTCGACCTGTGTCCAGAGCTCAGGTGGAAGCTTTTACTGCAGATAGGAAGAAAAAAAAACCCATACCAAAGCTATAATTTGTTCAGGCAGTAAAAAGGTTTATATATAGAATGAATAAAGGGTCTGTTTTCTTTTCTCTCTGTTTCATTCTCTCAGGAACGGCCTCCGTCAGCAGATGTCAGGCTGACAGGAGGCCTCCAGAGTGCGTTTTGTCCGCTCGACGCCACCTACCCTCGCTGACGGCGCTCAGTTGCCTGGAGACGATAACTTGAGAGACAAGCTGTGGTAAATGAGCAGGTTGTTGATCAAAGCCCACGGAGGGCTCCACTGCTGCGTTTTCAACAGGGCGCCGCTCAGGCTCCGCACACCACTCTCACTTCCTGTTCTGCTCACAACAAGTTGCGGGGCTTTTTTTTTTTTTCCATACAGTGCACCCTGACATTAGCCTCCTGTCGAAAAATCACATTTGAAGCGTTTTCTGCAGAGACGTGCCGGCTTGATTTGGGGGGAGTGGGGGGTTTCTCCCATTAGCATTGCAAAAGAGTGCAAATTAGAATTTAAAACACAGGGTTCTGCAGTGATTAAGTTCTCTGACAGGCATCGGGATGTTTTAGCGGCACTGTGAGTCTGTCATTAGATGCTTTGAGCTGTTGATTCTGCTGCATAATTTACTCAATGCTCTGAAGACTGCAGCGAGGGAAAACAACCAGTGTTATAATTGTTCTTACCTTTCAGGCACAGAGATTAGGGAAGGTGTGAGAGACGGAAAGAAATTACAAGTTTGATTGGGAAATATTTGAAGCCCTTTTTACTGTATAATGCTGCAGATAATTGTTTTAAGTGCTGGCTGTTATGGCAGGTGTGTGTGCTGACAGGTTAGTTATTCATGTACAGTACTTAACTGTAAAAGCAAAAAACTCCAATATTGTAAAAACCATTCCATTTTCAAATTTAAAGCAACCGTAACATCCACCATGTCCACCTTTACATAGCCGTTTCAAAGTCAATCTAGTAACATAACAACTTACAGAACATCGTCTCTCCACTGACAGAAGTGTGTGCAGCATTACCGTACTAGCCATGTTAGCCCGTCTCTGTAGCGTTTGATTCAACAGCTGAGGCTAAGAGACCGAAGAGAACAGTGACGGATTGAAGCTAAGAAGAGAAAAAGAGAGAGAGTGGCGGAGCGAGAAGCCAAATGTACATGCAGATATTAATCAAAACACATTGCAATGTAGCTTCAGGTTGTATCTTTAACCGTGTCATCGTTGTCTCATGTTTAGCAGCTTAGCCTGGTGCAGAACATCACCAAACCCAAGTTGCGTCTCATGGTTTACATACAAATAAATAAATCCATCTTACTCCAAAAGATGACGCTGTAATAGGCTGGAGACGCAAGCAAAGTCATATTTGTGCAAAAATTCGGTAATATTACTGCAACTTTCCAACAACTCCATCCACGGCTTGTCAACAAATACACCTAGTCTGTGAACATCAGGGACTACACAACATAGTGCAGTTACACTCAGAGACCTCCAGTGGTAGACCCCGAGCAGAAAAAGCTGATAGATAATGGATGGATGGTTTTTACATGTTTATTCCAATTTAAGGCATTTCTGCTGCATGTTTTGCTGTAAAATTAAAATTCGCCTGAGCTCAGTGACTTACGACCTGCATCAGACACCACAGGCCGCTATCCTTCCATACTCTCAATATAAAGGAAGATAAACAGGTTGTGGGGGTAAGTAGAGGTCACATTTAGCCATATGACACAGTCTTACTAACACGTTTAGCTAAGCAGCATCATGAACTGGAGATGGGAACTCTGTCTCTTTTAATCAGCTGGATCATTTGGCTCTGCCCAGCTCTCTCTCTCGGCTCCAAAGCGCTCTTCATTTAGTAAAACTTCCTGTGCCTCCTGTCTAGACATCTACGACGGAGCACTTGAGGGGCCTCGGAATTAAGTGTCTTCCTGTTCACTGCCTAATTTTCTTATTTGCTGAAAGAAATAAGCGTGTTCATGAAGTCGATATGTCAAGAAAAAACTTTTGTGGAACAAAATGACCTCTGTGTCAATGAAGACAGATGCGTAATTAATAGCCAAACAACTCTATACAGACAGTATATTTCAGTTTAATTTGTATTTAATCATTTGGACATAACAGGCCACTGAATGGTTTGATGGCTATAAAAATGATGTGAATCAGATGTTATGACATCCTAGTCACTCAAACTCCACAAAGTTAAAAACAAAATGGAAGAGTTTGGGCTGTGGGAATATGATTTGGGAAGAATAGTGATCATCACTTAGAGCTTTTTGGGAGCACATGGTGGCCAAATAACCCGATATCCTCTGTGGGCTTTCGCTTTAATTTGTCTACTGTCTGTTTCTTTATGCAAAACCAAGACCTGCACCCAGTTTTTCTGTCCCTGATAGCATAAAAATACATCAGAATTTTAAGGAAATTAAGCAAAGTACTTTAGGCACGTAAAGTATGTTTTTACAAATCCCGGACTCCACGGCTTTTGTTGCCTATTTTCTAAAGGGCCTTTGAGCAAGTCACTTAACCTAAATTGCTGCAGATGTTGAGGCCCCCTCCCCCCATGTGAGCATGAACGGGAATTAAAGATAAATGTAAATTAATTTGAATAAAAGCAAAATATTGAATTCAGTCCATTTCTAATTCTCTTTAAAACCTACAAGCACTTATTATCCAGGAACAATATCCCCTCGTTATTACATTATTTATGTATTTTTTTGTTTTATTTATATGCTTCCTGTTACTGGTGCACAGTATTTGGTAAGCAGCATTTTTTTATCTACAATTGCAAACATAATGCACAACATCATAATGCCTTGTACATCTTTGGATGGGCGCACATGTAGTGACTCTCGCCAGTCAGCACCAGAAAGTTAAATAATTGGTAATATTTTATATGTCTGCAATCGATGGCAGTCTAACTAATGCTCAAACTGTAACGCAGCCGCGACTCCGGGGCTGTAGCCATAGACTAGCTGTACCTCCGGTCAACGAGCCTGCTCTCCTCACTCTACTACCTGGATGTAAACAAGCACAGTGAACAGATAGCATCTCAGGAGCAGTGCGGTTGTGTCAGGTTAAAACTGGCAGTTCTAGAGACTGTTGGGGCCCTTGGCAGAAATCATTCGGGGGGCCCTCCAACCAGCGTTCATCTACCAGTGTCCCAACGCTAACCCCTCTTCCTCTTTGTTCCTGTTTCTTTTTTCTCTCCTTTACACAGATAATTCATCTTCATTGTTCTTTGTTTGCTTTCATTGGCATTGGTTTTCACTGCGATATTGCAATGTTTAGCAGGACAATGGGAGTGAGTGCTGTCATATGGGGCCCCTCAAGGAGGTTTCCTACTGTCAGTGCAAAATTTGCTACTTTTGGGCCACTGTTTTGGTTTAAGTTTGTCAGCACTCAGGGGCCCCCTACTGGTCTGGGGCTCCAAGCAGTTGCCTGCCATGCCTGTTGACAAGCAGCGCCTCTGGGCATATCTAGCAGAGGAATATGTAACCACATTCAGCACGGCATGTGGATGTTTTCCTGCAGGGAGGGCATAAGGCTGTCGGTGCTTCAAATAAATTGTGCTCAATTCTGACTGCTTTCTGTGTGTTTTCTTACATTTAGACTAGTCTGTAATTAAATGTATGTTTAAAGGAAATTAGTTGAATAGGAACCTCCTAGTTACAACAGCTGACAGGTGTTAGTACACACTTAAAACTGCTGGGTTAAAAACAACCCAAATGGTAACCCAACGCTGGGTCAAATTTGGACCGACCCAGCGCTGGGTTGTTGTAACCCAGCACGTTGTGTTATATTTTCTACCCCAAAAAAGGGTCAAAATTACTATTTTGGTGGGTTAAAGCTACGTAAAAAAATGTACAACACAATTATGGTTTATCAGTTTCACATGGTTAAATTAAACTCCTGCATTCAGAAATATAGACAAAATTAAGTTGCTATGAAATGAAGGAATGACACATAATGTCCCAGACAATCATTTATTGCTACAAGCAAAAAATATGAATGTTCTAATACATAAAATAATGAAATACAATTGTTTTCAATAATGTTAATGGAATAAAGATAAAAGATCAACTACCTGATCACAACAGGTCATGTTCACGCACCCCAGATCTGTATTTAAGTACAATAATTTTGCACTGAGTTTCCGTCATGTTTGCATGCGTTCTGAAAGCACACACACAGGGGGGAGAGTCATGCATTAAAAAAAAGGGGGTTGCAGACTTGGACACACAGTTTCTTAAAAACACTCTTACACTCAGCAGTAAGCCCTTGACATTCCTCCAGTTCAGCCGTCGAAATGTCTGCACTGAGAGTTGTGTTTGCCTCTTCAATTACTCCACCAGAGCCGTGAGGGGAGAGAGCCCGACATGTCACTTCAGATACTCCGCTAGCAGAAATCTGTCCAAACTACCTGGCTGTGAGAGGTTCAGTGTCAGCGTGGAGTGAAGGCGAGGCGTGGGTGTGAGCAGGAGTGTCACAGCTAGCTCTGGGACATCACGATTAACTGCTGGATGTGATGTGATCTAGATTCAAGGAAACATCTGGGAAGTTGAACATGTAACATTTCACTTGTCTCCGATGTCTGAGTCAGACTTTTACTACAAGTACCCCGGGAACTTTCTGCTGAGGACAGGCTCCTGTTGAGCATAAGGGAAATGCTTCTAGATACATTTTTTTTTTTTAAAACAAGAAAAACTAAAACAATTTTACATCCATTTCAGATTTAGAGATTCAAATTTGACTATTTTTTTTTGTGTTTTGTGCAAAATCAGTACAACATGTTTGATGGCGGGCCATTTCATTTTGGTGTGTGTGTCTCTTTAAATGCAATGAGCCCCCCCCTGAGTTTTCCCGGTAGACATCACTCCTTCACTAGTGAGAATAAAAATGGCGGACCTGCGCAAAAGTTTTGCTCTAGGCTGGGGGTGGAGTCCATGGGTGGAGATACCAGGGGAGGGGAGGGGATTCTTTTTGCCAGAATCCCACTGTGACATCACAAGGAGAGCAAATTTGAAACGGAGCATTTTTCTCTGTGTTTTAAGACTTATGCAGACCACAAACAAAGGACTGGATGAGTTTATTTCACATTTTGTGGGTCGGCAGACACTCAGGTTCAAAAACACTGTACAAGTGGATTTTCATAATATGTTCCCTTTAAGAAATGAAGGCAATAAAGCTATTAAAGACTTTTTTTGAATGGGTGTGTGTGTGACTTCGGGGGCTTCTGCAGCCAGCTTCGAGTGGTCACTCAATGAACTGCAGGTTTTTGCACTTATGCATTGGCTTTGTTTTTCAACACTTGAGGTTAACGCACAGTAAATGTTCCAGACTATTGCCTGCTGCAATCACACATCATCTTTACACACCTTTGTGCAGATGGGGTAGGATGAACAGATTTAGCTGTTTGCATTCACACATGCACCCCACTTTAAAAATGAGGGGGAATTTTCGAGGGGTACATTGCATATATGAACAGGGCGTCTAATGGACTGCCTCTTGACCAATCGTATAGCTTGGTTGGAAGTAACTAAATTATTAAAGTCTCAACAATCAAACAGCATTAGATGGTGTACTCGAGGACAGGGAGCAAACCCTTTATCAATCAATGTTTTAACTTCATTTAAAATGTGTGACCCGTTTCACTGAAAATCAGATCAAAGTGCTTCACTGTTACCTTCAGTGTAACACAAAACATGTTTCTCCTTTAAAGACTCCTCTAACAAACCCTGAGACACTCTGTTCCATGAGTCAGCCTAAAAATAACAACAAAGTGTGAAATGGTTTCAGGCTTGCAAATTGCTCTTGACTGCGAAACTGAACGGGGGCTCTGGTGACCTGTTTGTTGCAGATCTTAGCAGTTTAAAGTTGGTATGTGGGTCTGTTGTGCATGAAGTCCCTGAACAGAATCCCAACACAGGATGCTTTAGTCTTCAACTCCATGCATTCAAGCTCCATTAGATAGTTTGACTCAGGGCCGGCTCTAGCCATTTCGACGCCCAGGGGAGATTATGATTCTGTGCCCCACCCCCAACACACACACACACACACACACACACACATAGACACTTATAACCACCACCACCAAACGTATAAGATTCATATCTCTGGGATCATGAATGTCTGTAAACATTTCAGAGCAATCCATCCAACATTTTTTGAGATTTAAGTCTGGATCAAAGAAGCCAAACCAACGCTAACGTGTAGCGTAGCCTAGAAAGAAACTTAACTCAGCCCTACCTGATAACAAAACAATACAATATCTAATTCTTTCATGCAGATGTAGATACATATATAAGAGTTTCACTGGGCTGCACTGGAGGGCCTTGGGGAACCAGAGAGAGAGCGTATGCTAATAGGAACACAGAGCTAATCCATCACCCGGTCTCTTCAGAAGTAATTAACTCAGATTATAGACGGCCCCCGCACCAGAACCCACACCTTAATCTCCCTGCAGATGGGGACCCTGCTGAGCAACAGGTGGCCTCTCTTCATACAAACCTGCAGCCCACCATTGTCATCTGAATCATGGGAAACAATGACAAACTCAAAGAGCCAGACGGCTGAGTGAAACATGTGTAATTATGACGGAGTGAGTGTACGGGTGTGATATCTGTTTCATAATTAAACACCTACTGTTCCTCTGTGACACCTGTCTTTGTGTTTGGTCTAGGAGAATAATAAAAGACTGAAAAAGACATGCACAAAATCACTGCACACAAAAGGCTGACTCACAGAAAGCTCAGGCCTACATGCACTTTGTACAGAGGTGGACAAGAAATAAAAAAAATCAGCACCAGCAAATGAGAGACCCTGGTGAAGGAAGCAAGGCCTACTTCCATATTTACTTATTTCTATTCATCCTTTTTCAGGGAGAAGTTTGACAAGTTTAGTCAAATTCTAGAGAGGGGTTCATCACTTGTGCTCATTCCAAATTTCTGCAATGCTAAGAAACACATTCTTAAAAGAGTGAAAAAACTCTGGCAGGTTATTTTTTATGTCACAGCACATCAGAGACTCATACAAACGCACCAGCGTAAGCAAGATGCACTGTGCTTTGAAATGAATCTAATGGAAACCTTCTTTTCATTCTTGGCTTTATTATACACTCAGAGAAACTTCTCAAAGGTCGAGAAAATCCGGGTGGAGTGGTGTTCGGGTACGACGTACAAGTCAAACATCACAGGACCTCTTCCAAGGAAACCACGGTTTGCTTCCTGTTAAACTCCAAAACTAAAAATTGTTGAGACACACCGATGCATTGCTTGATAATCATTATCAGCCCGGTTGAGAGACTTTGGCCCACTGGCAAATAATGTGGCATACACAGATGTCAGTAGCCGATGTTAAGCTGTTGTGCTGCATCAATTTAATCCTGGTGAGCTGAACTACCTAACTGCTGATTCAGAGATGAGGGATTTTACTGGGCAGAAGAAGTCACCTGTTGGACAGACTCTGACCAAACTGGCTGTGCAA
This sequence comes from Labrus mixtus, assembly GCF_963584025.1. Classification (NCBI taxonomy): domain Eukaryota; kingdom Metazoa; phylum Chordata; class Actinopteri; order Labriformes; family Labridae; genus Labrus; species Labrus mixtus. The sequence goes on along the minus strand of NC_083622.1, from coordinate 9,838,050 downwards.
ACAGATCGGCAAAAAAGACTAAAAACTATGTAGTATACATGCCAGAACAGTAGTTGCAATGTGGCTTTCTAATGAAACAACAAGCGTATGCATACATAGTCTACCTTCTATAGAGTGGTGAGGTTTAAACACACAAAAATGGCTAATACACAAACTTTTGTGTGGACGGACAATGAAGTGGGGTCAATACTCCAAGTGACCCTAAACTACAGAGCCAGTCAATTTCAAGAAAACACCAAGTGGGAGTGAGCAGCACAAAACGGAACTTTGCCATTGTTGTTGTAGTCTGCATACTTGGGCATGGCTATTGACTGGAATCACAATGTGCTTGTGTGTAAAGCCTCAGTTTTCCAAGGAACAACGTTTACATGATGAAGGAAAATGTGCTGTCTTCCAAAGTTGTGAGCCAAAAAATTTTCGGCACCGAAAATGAAATGCTGTTGTCATCTAAAGGAAGAACCAAAAGTCACTGTTGTCGGCTGAAATCGTTGTCGTGTAAACGTGGCCGAAGATGTGCATTTGTATGACATGCGACAGAGATACCCTGTGCGTCTGAATGAAATATGTAAGAGGTGATTGCTGGTTGGAGGTAATGTCGATTTTTGGGAAGGTGAGGCGATAAGGAAAGCAGATTTCTTTTTAAACATATACTTTTTCCTTTTTAGAATGCATGTGTTTGAAAGAAAGGCGGCACTTAAAGTCCCCAGCAGGTGAAAGCTTCTGCACCGTGTGTTTATATATCATCATGCAGCATAAACTGCCTATCAAGCTGCCATCGCCCGTCGTCACAGAAGAATGGAGAATTATACGTCCTTGTTGCAGCTGGGGACATTGAACCGTGATTGCTTTTCCATCGTCTCTCCTCCGTGACCGCAAATTCATCACACCAACAAATCGCTCTCTGCATCCCACACGGGCGCGAGTGCAATCAAACTGTAAAGTGCACGCAAATTGACCCCAATCAGCATCTTACTTTTCGAATGCCAACCCCTTGATGTGATGGGTTGAAAACACAAGCAGGTTTGAAGCCTCTCTATTTCTGTTTGACAATGGCCCCGGGAAAATTGTTAGTCAATGCTTGCAGGAACGAAATCACATTATAGGTCTGCGGGGCCATTGTAGACGCAGCGAGAGGAAGCATGACTCACAGAGCTCTGGAAGATGCTGCTTTCATCGGCACAGTTTGAGTTAGCTCCACAAACGTTTCTCCATGTATTTCTCCCCCCATTTGTCAAATACACTTTAAGAAAACAGCGGCATTTTTCAGTCTTATTGATGCCTTGAGTTTGGTCGATCTTCTTGAGAGCTGATTCTTAACTAAAAAGCAGTCGAGCAGTGGGAGGCAGCGCAGCAGAAAAGAGCCACACTGCTTCTGCCAATCCATACTAACGAGAGAGAAAACTTCAAACACGCTTTTGAAAAATGCCCGGCTTCCAACTCCTTAACACGTCCAGAGTGGTGGGAGGGTCTCACATGACTTCAGAGGGTCTGGAAGTCTCAGCTGGAGCTGGTAAATGGGAGTGGGAATATATTTGGCATAAGAAGAAACCACAAGTGTTTGCAAAAGGCCTGTTTGGATATCTGTAAATCTCTGCTTCATGCTCTGTCATCTTCGCAAAAAGAAAAAGAAAAAAGCAGGACTCCGAGAAAAAACAGAGTGAGATGTAGGGATGGAGATCGTTCATTTTTATTGATATTGATACCATTATCGAGACTCCTGACGGACTACGGCGTGCACAAAGTGTGTGGAAATGGGGGTTAAGGGTTATGGTTGGGGAGTTAGGGTTATATCTCTCGTGTAAAGTTTTCCAAGCCTCTGATAAAAAGAAAATTCAGTTCCTGCAGGACGAAGCATGCAAAGCCAAACACCCACATAAAGGTGTTGTTGAAGCTCCAGTGAATGCACCGAAACTCATTAGAGCCAAGTTTGCTTTTGCTGACTGAAGCCTTTCATTACTTGTTTAGAAATGCTACTGATAAATGAAAACACCTGTTCTGACAAAATGACTAATAGCAGCTATGGTAGAAAAGAGAAAAGCAAACTGATCATCCCCCCCTGTAAAAGATTTGAATGCTGAGTATCAGGTAGTGACATGTTGCCCAAAATGAATTCAGGACATTTGTAAACAAATAATCCAACACCCTCCTTACCTGTGTGTTGAGTGATTTGAAAAGGACACACAGTTTCACAGAAGGTGTCATTTATAACTTTGCACAGAGGACGGGCGGCAGAGAATTTCATTACCAAGCTGACAAATAATCATAGTTATTCACCGTGTTCCCAGCATTCTGTTTTGCTCCACCAAAGAACAGAAATGTTGAGAGTGTGCGTTTTGTTATTTCATTGTGTGAATATGGAAGAACTCATAACTCAGATTTGATGATTGTTTGTTTTCACCTCGGCAGAGAGGTCACATGGTTCCTGTATCATTTCACCACCCGTGTGGGAATGTTGCTGAGTCGGGTTGTAATTCCCAAGTTTTCTTTTCTTTACGTTATTTATAGTAGTGTTATAGATACATTATAAACTCAAGCTGACAAACCCATTTTAAACCCAACGCAAAAAGTAGAAAGAAGTATCAGTAACACTATTAAAGGAAGAATGTGCGACATGTTACACATAAATACAGCAGAAATCAAGTGTAAATGTCTCTCTGAGCCATGACTGTCTACGATCAGCGAGAAGCTCGAGTCCCGCTGGCTTTGTTGTTGTCAGAGCCGTGTTTACATAAACGGGACGACCTTGTGTATAAAAGCTGTTTTTGTCAAGGACTAGAGAGAAGAAGAAGAAGATAAGCACTGATTATTTGAATGTGTTTTAAGCGTTTTTAAGTCTCGGTCATTCCGTGTAAATTAACATGTAATGTGAAGCTAAGAGCTAACTAAAGAGCGCTAACATTAGCATGCTAACACATCCATGCAGAGCACAGGCAACTGGACAATTGTGTCCGCTGCTTTGCGAACACAAGTAGAGGACGGTTGGAGGCTTCAGAATTAGCGGAGGTGTGGCCAAACAGAAGTTTTTTTTGGTTTCATGCTGGTGCTCAAGGGCGACATCTACTGGATCAAAAAGTCGCACATTCTCCCTTTAAAATAACAGTAATTAAGCAATATAAATACATACAGTGGATTTCCACACGCTCATGTATGTGCACGCACACACACACACACACACACACACACACACACAATTCAACGTTCACACCTACCAACAAAGAATCACACTGAAGTATAGGTTTCAAAACTTAAACTCACTTCATTTTAAAAATTATTTTTTACACTGGGGCAAAGTCCTCATTTGTACTCTGTAATTAAGTTCATTTTGTCCACTAACGGACATTTAAGCTCAAAAACTTTTTCCTTGCACCCCACTTGGCAGGAAGTGAGGTCGAGGCTGAGGTCACTTCCTGTACATTCTGCTTGTGCGACCTCACATTCTTCTTGGGAGAGCGTCTAACAATAGCTCTGTCCACGTGAACGTTCCACCATTCATCTCCACGCACGTAAATACATTTGTTCCTCTCCGGGAGGCGCTCTCAGGGCCGGGCAGAAGGCCGGCGGAGGTGTTTGGTTAAATTTAGATTGTTTGCTTCTCTTCTGTGTGGACCCCTGATTGCATTTCAACACAATCAATACTGGCATATTGGATCTTAGTGAGATGGCAATAAGAGCCAATAAAGCTTTGTGGGGGCGCTCGAGCGGATTGTCTGTCAGGAGAACAGCAGAGGAGAGGTTAGAGGAGGCAATAAGCAGGCAGGCTGGAGAAAACAGCTGTGTACAAACGCACACCGAAACACAACACAAACACGCACAGAGCCTCAAACAGAGCTTCTGAGACTAAAAAAAAACATGTCCGCAAACTACATGTGTGCGCACACAGACTCTTATCTCGGTTTCTGTCTTTCTCCCCTCATTTCCTCTCTCTTCAAGACACTCACTTACTCATCTAATGACGCACGGTGGTTCCCCACCCACATGCAGAAACTTTCATATCTCAAAAAACAAAACCCAGAGAGCCTCAGGATGTGTTTTCTTACTCAAGCAGCAGCACAAGGTTGTTTTAGAAAGTGCAGTCACGACAAAATCTCAGACATCCTGGAGGGATTTTAGATATAAATCAACATACCCCTGAAGATTTACTTAACTTTAAATATCTTTGAATCCATCTCGGTGTTACGCTTTTGCTTCCTCTTTTGTTCTTGACCCTCTGACTTTTTTTCCTACCCAATCGAGAAATCCTGTCGCACACTTGTCCTGCAGGCCGGAACATTCAAAATCTAATCACTGAGTGGAATATAACTCAGAGGGAGGGAAATTGCATTGGCTGCGACAACATACAAAATGCTCAGCATAGTTAGCTGAAATAACAAAGCCTTCAGACACAGGAAATAGTCTGCACAAAATATGAAGCATTACAATAAGTAAAGCTAATCTTAACCACAGTGCAGAGCGAGAGACAGTGAAGGTGGGGGTGGAAGGGGGGAGAAAGGGGAAGGAACCGAGCAGTTTCCTGTTGCTGAAAACTTTGTCAGCAGTTGCAGCCGTTTGAAGCTCATCGAGTGGAACCTGCTGAGCCCCGGCTCTGTCACCCGCCTAAAACGCTGCTCTGACATCTTTGTCTCAGCAAACGATGGCGTGGCATTTTGCTGCCTGACTGGGCTCCAAACAATGCAAGAAGCATACACTTAGTATGCAGCTAAGTACGGATGCAGCCAGAAACAAGAAGCAGCGACACAGGGCTGAATTTGTACTGTCAGCATGGACAGCTAATGCATATTAATCAGAGGTGGCTGAATTATTCACATTCTTTACTCATGTATAGGTACAAATAGTTTTAAACGAGTGTTGTTTAAAGGAAGAGTCAGACGCTTTTTCCTAAAAAATGACATGTAGACCTATACAAAGGTAATGTTGTTCAATCGTCATTTATGGGCCTCCATACATGTGTGGTGGTCCCTGAGTCTGCAGAGACCCTGCATGTCCTCTGACTGGATTTGTTTTGGTTGACACAGGACGTGTGCTGGTGTGTTTACCCCAGGGAATGACAGCACACAGGTGAGTTTAGGAGTGGATACAATTCAGCGATTGGACACGATTCCAAGTGATGAATAGGACGGATGTGGACATCGCCCCAAAGAAGAGAAACTACATTCATAGTGAGATAAGGTGATTAAGCTCGTACCAAAACAATGGTAAACCTTCAGTAGGCTTTTTACCTGCGGATGCCGAGTAGGCCTGCTTCCTGTTGGACAGGCAGACACTGAACACCGGCGGTGGCTTGCAGTGTAGGTAGAAGCAGTGACCATAAACACATCACGTCCTGCAGTTAGTGTGAGCTACTGGGGACGATGAGTACCCAGTTTGATTGTTGTGTTTACCAGCAAAATGAAAAATGCGGGAGACATGAAGCACCAGACTACTCTACTTTACTACAGGAACATAATTATTTGTGATTTGGTGCTTCTCTATACGCTGGATTTTCACATTTCAAAAATATTCCTTCATTCAGCAGTAATCACATTCATCAGTAAGGATCAGGTTGGGGATCGGGTCTGTTCCAAAAGAGGCCTGGAACATTAGTTCAGCATATTCCGATGTATAATCATCACCTGACTGCCTGCATCTAATTTACAATCATGTTTTGGTTTGAGCGGCGCACACACACCCTGGGCAGCAGGACTATAATGGAAATATAATGTAAAAAGCAGATGACCGTGAATTCAGTCTTCAATGTCATTCTCCCCTTCAATAACTGCGATTCAATTCCACCTCTCGAGCTCAGAAGCCAGGGGATAAATCCAAGCTCCCCCTCCCACCTCAACCCCCGGCGCCATCCGAGGACTAATCTCCCCTCGGAAAGCCACTCCGGCGTGCGGCGTTCCTTCTGACCTCTCCCGCGGCTCCGTCGCGTACTCGAGTGGAGCGGGGACGGGGGGTGGGGGTGGGGAGGCTGCTCCTGCGTGTCACTCACCTGCCGCCATTGATAAAGCTCATCTTAACAAGGGACCCTGGGCTTCAGGGGATTTTGCATATAAATGACATGTCTGGATCCTGAGATGATATCAAACCCTATGCGTGCGTTTGTCTGCTCAGCGGCTTTGATGTCAAGGGCGACATCTTCATAATTCCAATATTTCCGACCTTCCTGTTGCGGAGATTCGACGTGTTGAGTACGATTTTCATTTCTCCTGACATTTTTTTAACATTTCAAAATCACATTTCGGGGCGCCGAACACACGCCTAACGCCACACATCCCCCCCCGGGCTCTGATGTGCTTGTGTTTTTGTTAAAATGGCTTCTTTCCACATCGTCTCACACCACTATACGAGGCGTTTTCCCAGCTCCCCGTAGGGTCATGATCTCAATATCAAACACACTCTCCGTTTTGTTTTCCAGTGGCTCTACAGAGGTGATTGAATGGTAGCAGAGTGACCATGAGGCTGCTCCAGAAAGCTACATCAACAACAACAACAACTGCCGGTCCTGCGCTGATATCTAGCACAGATGGTTTTTATTACCTACGATTTACTCTTTCTTTCATCAAGGCTTCTGCAGAGAAAGGCATTATTTTTTTGTACATTCGGTGGCTGGTTAGAGGCCTGTGGGGCGGTTGTGGTGGCAGTTCCAGAGAGCTATGATCAAACACTGTGGTGAGAAATTATTACAAACATTATTCACAGCGCTGCAGTCACATAGAAGTGAGCTCAACAACATGAGGGCATATTTCCTAAGAAGAGCGAGAAGACGGGGAAGCAAAAAGGCAGCCTCAATTTAAAAATGCTGATGCAGAACATGCTTCTGCTGCTACTGGCTTTCTTATTTAAAAAAAAAAAAAAGGACTTTCTGTTATCTTACAAAATTACACACTGACACAGAAAATTGTGCCTGAATTGGACAAATTAGCAAAAAAGAAACAATTTCCTTCCCTTTACGCAAAACAGAAACCACTCTGAATGCATAATGTTCTCTGGCACGGCTAAAAGCTTCACAGGATCAAATAAACATGGATCTATTTTTGAGTTACAAAACACTATAAAGTAAGTAAAGCCCCTCGTGTGCAACAGGGGAGGAGCTAGACGGAGATCAGTCTACCTCAGGAGGGAGGCCTGTGCAGAAGGGTCATGCAGGGTCGTCACAGGGGTTACAGGAAGTCAAACACAGAAATCCTTCCTATTACTGCAAAAACCCTCCAGAACTATTTATGTTAGATTTCTTGTCAGATTATCTGTATGCTGGCATCAAAGGCGGCAGTGTTACTGTAAAATTACAACAAGTGACATCCTGTGTAATCCAGTCATACAATATCCAATCTGAGCGTAACGCATATAGACTGTGTATACAAATGGATCTCCTCCCGTTTAACAAGATGAAGCCAGAATATCCCCGCGACAGGAGCGGACATTTTGAGAATTTACAACCGAAGTCTGCGCAGTAAGGAGTCGGCTGAAAGAGCCACTCCTACTAACGGAAACAGCCATTTAATTTACAGGTAAAATGTCAAAAGCCCGTCAGGTGGGCTTAGCCAACATCGGAACAGATTCTTGAAACTGTAGATTTGAAGCAGACATTCACAGTTAAGAAATTTCAATTACTCCTGTGTTGTTATGTTTTCTGTCACAGGTTTTCGGCTGTACTCTGCTAATCCGGTGCACACAGAATCCACATTCCTCAACATAGATGTCAATCATGCAATTTTATTCCGTTTTATAGCATAAAATAACAAATTAAAAGGAAAATTATCAGGACTATTAGACCCAATTACAGTGGTTTCAGGCACTTACAGTAGATTCAGGGGCGTTTCCAGAGGGTTGGCCAGAGGTGTCATGGGCCCCCCTTGAAATCTTATTGGCCACCCCTAAAATCCTTAACTCTGATTGGCAATTGCCTTGCCAGAGGTGGGAAATTATGTTCAAATCCACATTTCAGGCTGTGTTGCAACAGGTAGCTGAGAGTTTTCAGGGTGCAGATGTTTGTTTACAATTTTTAGAAGGTATTAAATTGCGACTTTTGACGTACACCTTTTGAAGGATTAAGATGTATACGTTGTATTATCTTGTGTTACTTAAAAGTCAGTGTGATCAGTGCAGACAGAAATTATAAATAATTGCTTTTCATTCATGTGTGTGCGCACAAACTTCAGGCCACCCTGCACGAGTCAGTGCCCCAGTTGGGCCACCCCGGTCTAAAAGGTCTAGACACGCCCTTGCTTAGATTGCAAAAATAGAGAAAAATCAACCTTTATGCTGATGATGGTCTAATTTGCATTTGAAGCTCATTAAGAGACCTTATTATAAATATCACTCTGTTTCAGCTGGATGTTCCTCACATGAGCTTGAAGCAGAAAGTCCATTGTCATGTATGAAACAATCATTTCATGTGTAAACCCTACAGCTCTAGTGACTATTCTCATATTCATAATCTGTGCCTCCTCTTAAATATTTCCTGTAGAGAAAAGCCAGAGACATGAGTCATTACCTTCACTTACATACCTGAAACAAAGTCTTTACAGCAATGAGTAACAGGCTAACCTTTTTACCCTAAAAATCTGCTGATGCAGCAAAATAACTTCAGCTTCTGGAGCGCCAAACAAGACTCTGATTTATCAAACATATTGTTCTCCTTAGGCAAACACACACACACATTATCTCCCCCCCTCTCTCTCTCTCTCACACACACACACACACACACACACACACACACACACACACACACACACACACACACAGACACACAGACACATTTTTAAGACAACAGAGAGAAACAGACAGAGGCGTGGTGACAGTGACAGAGAGACAGAGAAAGAGGAAACTGATTACAGTAAGTACCAACCCCCACCATGACGGAGAAGACTTCAAGATAATGATGTGGCCATGAGCCAGACATGCAGTTTGACAAATAAAAGGGAGGCACCGGTTCCTCCTCCCTCCTCCCGTCTTTGCCCCGCCTTCATGTCAGGTCCCATACGAGGGAGGTTGTAAATGCCCGCGTGGGTCCCGGACGCCCACGTTCCCCCCCGGCTCCTTCATCCATCCAGTCCAGTCATCCTGACAAACTAATGGAGACTAATCAACTGTCAGAGCAAACACGCCGCGCACTACATCTTTCTGCTTCCCGTACCACCAACCCCCCTCCCTCTCCTCTTGTCCTCCTCCACTGCTGATACCAACCCCCCCACGAACCACCACCATCAATTCAGCTATAACTGTCATGAGCAGAAATAACCGAGTGATGGCTATATATAGCACCACGACTCTCCCCTGGCACACACACACAAATACAAAGAGTCTTTCCTGCACACATTCATTTCCCCTTTGCTCACCTCAACTTTAACGGCCCCCGATAAATACGTTCAACCTTAATCCAATCCTCATTTGACACCTGTCCTCAGATTTACCTCCACCTTAAACCCCTGTGCTGTCTACTAAGCTGCTGCTCAGGAAGTCATTCTGTTTTTGGAACTTAGTTTACAAGAAGTCTAATGAGCAAGAGATCATGTGTAGTCAGCGGGTTGTTATCTCTGCAGGACCCCGGTGCCAAGTAGAAGGGTCTTTCTATAACTCTCAATGGGTTCCTGCCGCTATAAATTGTTATTTGTTGGATTTATCTGATGATGTTCACTTACAACTCTTGTCCAGAATGGTGTTTGATCAACTTAGCCACGACTTCAACAACGTGAACCCCTTCATAAAGGAAGTTATCAGGTTATATTAGTGTTGTAGTCAAGACCAAACTAGCCGAGACCAAGACATACCGGGGACCCGAGTGATCCAAGACCGAGACATTTAGGGATTGTGACCGAGTCAAGACCAAGACCAAGACCAAGGCAGGGCGAGACCGAGACTGTAGATATCACTGAAAAATCATCATCTTGTGAGACGCAGTGGGCGTGTCACTCTTAGACTGAAACACCGGGAAGGTTGGGGCCATAACCAGGGGATAAAAGTCACATTTTTGAATGAATTAAAGTGAGATGTTCTTTAATAAAGGGCGTTTTCCTTCTGATCACAGTAATAACATGGAAAAATATCAGTGGTGGTCTCAACCAGTGTCCGCCCAGTCCGCAATATACCCTGATATTATAAAAACACAAGTCTCTAGACTCCATCGAAAGTTGCCAGATTCTGACTTCATCTAATCCATAACATCTAAACAATCTATACTTTCATTACTTTTAAATCAACACAGACACACATTAAAACTCCTCCACATATAGGCTGGAAGTGAATCAGTTAAAGAGATGGCATCCCTCCACAAACACAAGACAACACACACACACACACATTCTCCTGAGTCTCACTTTAGGTCTCCACAACTCCGGAAGCAACACCCACCTCCAATCTCATAAACACCTCAAACTGAGGACAGGAGGGAGGGGAGGGGAGGGGGCTCCACTGGCCTTGTTTGTCTGTGTGTGTGTGTGTGTGTGTGTGCATGTGTGTGTTGTCTTGTGTGTGTGTGTGTGTGTGGAGGGAAGCTATCGCTCTAACTGATTCATTTCCATATTTCCATCCACAGCACAAGGAGCCTCAGATGAAGTCCGGCTGTGAGCAACACCTTCATAGTTTGCTTGCTGACGTGTTTGCCCGAGCCAGAATCAGGCCGGTGTCTCACCCACTGAATACTGAAACTGAAACATGTTTCTGTGAGGATCAAAACCTGCGACCTTGTACAAAAGAAAATCTCTTTATTGTTTCCACGTCTTGCAGAGTTGGACTCGCTGCCATACATAATTGATCGCTGCCAGCAGGCTGTTTGGTGTTGATTCGGTTGGAAAATTCTATATCATTAGCACAACGCGGAGGCATGACTGACTAATTTTGTGAAAAGAAATTACAACAGTGGCTGCTAGACAGGGAGCAGGCGCTAATTAACACTTGATCATTACCACAAAATCCTGACGAAAATTACAGCAAGTGTGATGTTCTTCCATATACAATGATAGATCTGCTCTGCATCTGAATGCTCTGTGGTTTTCCACTGGGAATACGTAGGGTATAATGGCATTTTTAGAGAGAGGAGTAGGCAGATTAATCACACTACGGGAGGCATTAGTCAGTAAGAGATTCTGCTCAGGACAAAGCTGCAGATCGCAGTGCATAGCAGCCGTTTGCTAAATGTGTGAGGCATATTGCCGTCTCTTCGTGCAGAGGTATGAGGCAGCATAATGCCAAAAGCCCTGAGCTATTCATATGATTTAAACTGTGCATGTGGAAGGACCAATAATTCAGACATTTTTACGACTCTGTAGAGAAAAATTACCATAACATATCTGGAAAAAGAGGCTGTAGGGACCGCTGATCAATAGCACATATCTAGAATTCTGCATTATACTGTTCAAGTTGGTGCCTTTGACTCTGTTTGGAAGAAAAACTCCCTCAGAAATCAAAGGGATTTGAGGCTTCATCTAAACATACTTAAGTATAATCCGCCTTGGACTCCCACATTTGCTTTTTTTTTTTTAACATTTGATTAATAAACAAGAGCGGTGCAGAAAGCAGACGTCTTTTTGATACACATGAAACAACCTGACAGGAAGGCAACAGGTTGAATCTGATCTAACTTAAATAATGTTTTTTTTTTGTTTTATAACATAAAGCAGTCTCCGGTTTAAAAAACAGCAACCTTAAAATAGTAGTTTCAAAGTCAATCTAATAAGGTAATGACTTTCAACAGGTAGAATAGTGTCTCTCCCCTGTCCACAGAGCACCCAGTCGCCTGTTATAAGCACTATGCAACTTAGGCAGCGGGGTCGAGGTCATCTTCTTGGTTTCATCGTTGTCTCATGTTTTAGCAGCTTTACCGGTTGCAGCAAAACATCTTACCCAGGTTATGTCTCAGGTTTGCATATTAATAAATAAAGACATAAATCAATCTTAGCCAAAAAGTTGCCCTTTCCTTGTTAATCTTCAAGTTAGATGTATAACTCTATAAGAGAAAAGCCTGAAAAACCTCGCTCAACTAATGTAATCATTTACACTCTCCATGTTAGCCACATCCTGTAGACATCCTAGCAACAGTTGAATACATCTACAAATCCTCCACATGCAAACTGTTGACTAACAACCAGCTGTAAGCGCTAGCAGAGTCATAGATGCGAAAAATCTGGAAATATTACCGAAGCTTGACATGGTTCTTTGCCCTCTGCTTGTCAACAAATGCACGTTGTCTATGAGGTGGACATGTTTACAGCACTTTGTGTGTTTGGACAGTGCAGCAGCACTCAGAGATCTTTGGTCGACGCCAAAGCACATCAAACCAAACTCCTACATAAAGTTGCTTTAAGCAGATTTGAAAAAGTTCACATCTTACCGTCTTTGCCGATGAGGAAGTCCAGGTAGCGGTAGGTGTAGGCCACGCCCACTTTGGTCTCCACCTGTGGTCTCTTCAGGGTGGAGTAAATCTTCCCCGGACTGCTCTCCTCCGACATTGGCTTCATCTTGCGCAGGCCGCAGCCCATGGCTCCACAGTGTGTGTGGGTGTGTGTGTGGGGGTGTGTGTGTGGGTGTGTGTGTGTCTCTGTGCACGGACCCTGCAAAGAAGACAAAACACACTGAGACATGTGTTTCATTGTCACTTTCTTGTCTCTGTGTGAGTGTAAATGAGTGGGTGATTCAGTGCACATGGGTGAGCGTCAATGTGTGGTGTTAAAAAATTGGATGCAACCTGTTGTGACAGAGGACTCAATCTAAAATCCATTCAAAAAAAGCTACAATGCAACAATGTGTGTGAAATGAAATCCTTCACTTTATATTTACTGGTAGTATGAATTAAGTTATATAGACATGCATGTGTGTTTCTGTCTAAGCCCTTTAACTAAAATGTGTCCCTGCAGATGATTTTTAATCCATTTTATACAATTTCAGATTCACTGCCATTATTCTACAAATGTTTCAATTCATATTCATAAATTCAGAAAACCAAATGTGCAGACCCTTAAATTTGACTGGTTTGTCCTACTCCAATCTATTTAAAGTAGCAGTACTGTTAAATAGCTGCAGTACATTTTATCATGCACGCACTAACCAGTAGGCTGCGGGCGCCCCTTAATGTACTTATTACATCACGGCTCATGAGCACAAACAGATAATGACTAAACAAAGTATAGCGCATGGCATGGTCCTTTCTCTCAAACAACAGAAGGTGTCAGTCACATGAAGTCATGCTTCTGAGCTCACTCTGACAATCCTTTACTCTCTGTTAGTTTCAGTTAATGTTGTTACACTTATTTCACATCCAGACATCAGAGGACCACAATGGATGCAATTTGGAAGACCAACATTTACTTTCCCAGAAAACCAGTCTGTGACATATTGTACACACACACACACACACACACACACACACACACACACACACACACACACACACACACACACACACACACACACACACACACACACACACACACACACACACACACACACACACACACACACACACACACACACACACACACACACACATTCAGACATGTACACACACATATGAAAACAAACGTTCATGCACTCAAATATCCATGATCCCTCTGGGAATTCAGACGGAAAACCAATAAAGAAGAACATGCCGGATAAGCCTCCGTAAATAAATAAATAAACGCGACTAAATGAGCTTGATTCTTCACGGGTTCCCTCTTCCTCGTTCCCAGGGAGACCAAATTAACGGAGACAACCGTGGAGGGAAGAGGAGGCCCTGAAGAGACGCCTCGCCCCAAATGGTTTGTGACAGCATCACTGCTTCTCTCCAGCGGCTGTGTCGGGGAGCAGGTGACATCCTATTGTGTGCCGCTGATTAAACTCATGGATGGATGGATGGATGGGTAGATGGCGGCAGTGCCCTCCCCCCCCCCCCCCCCACTCCTCCCACCTTTGCTGATGAGGAACCCTCTCTATTATGCTCCATACTAATTACAGAACAGCGCGGGGGCCTTGGCCAGAGACAAGGAATCCGAGCCGGCCGCCGCTCCAGAGACGACAGGACAGGAAGTGAGGAGGGGCGGTGGTGGTTGGAGGGGGGGGGGGGGTGGGGGACGTCTGGATGTAGGAAGGAGTGGGAGGCGAGATAGGAAACGAGCAGACGGGGGCTGCGTTAATGAGGTGAACGGCAAGAATGGAAAAGGTGAGAATCAATCAAGGCAGTAAGAGGAAACGGGGGTTGGCCAGGTTGGAGATTGTTCATCGGCGCGGGGGTGGAGGTGGGGTGGGTTATGGGTAATTCCTGGCAAGTAGAGTCTAGAGAAAACAGTCCACAATTATAGCGTGTTGAATAAAATAACAGGTGATCACCACACTGGTGTCAAAGGAGGGAGAGAGAAAGAGTGATGAGGGAGAAGATTCATTGCTCAGAAGAGTCAGTGTTTCTGGTGTTTACATCAAAGTCTTTGTTTGGTTTTATGAATCTCAACATGCATCACAATCGTATCTCTGCAGGCCGGAGAACAGCTCCCTGAAATAGACCGCCAGCTGACCGACTCATGATTAATACCAGAACACACTGAGGGGCGAATTCACAAAAAAAAAAAAAAAATGGAGTGCAGAAGCTGAAAGCACCATGAGCTGAGCATCACTTGCCGCCACTATCTGCCGTGTCTCAACGTCCGAATCTCAAAAGGATATTGTGCACATAGTGTTCCAATAAAAACATGCACCTGAAGTGTTTTCCACTGAGTTTAATTTGCTCTAATTTTGAGTTTGTCGAGAGGAGAACCTAAACCTCGTACAAACAGAGCTCACTTCGATCCTCGTTTAAATGAAGAGCTGAGAGAAGGAGGGGGAAGCCTGGCAAAATAGATCTGCACATATTTTTTAAGTCTTTTTGGTTGGGGCTTTTTTTCCTCAATTTGATAGGAAAGCCGAATTTACACAGAAAATGCTGGGAGAGAAAGTGGGGGACGACTTGCACCAAATAGCGTCAGCACGGGGTCGAGCCTGTGACCTGTTCATGGGGCATCTCCTCTCCACACTGAGCTCAACCAGCAACACAGATCTTCACATATTCACTCAAATTCAACATTCTCTGAACCAAACTAGTTTTCTGAACCAGGGGAGTTCGTCCTTCCGAGTTCTCGGCCAAAGTCCCTCTCCTTCATGCGCTAACTCCTCGCTGCTCCAAGTCAACCAATGATTCATTTTGTTGGTATGTTACTAGTGAAGGTAGAACACAGGATGATCCAGGGGGAAATGCTTCATTTTATCATCTCAATCGGAAAAAACAGGCTACAGGTGTGAAAAACACTCAAAGATACAAACAGGAAAAGAGAGCCTGAAAACCAAACTTCTCTCCAAACTTCAACGATATGAGCCCGTAAACAAACACATTCAATGTGATTTAATTGCAATTTAGGGGAACACCATTTGATCGCCACAACAGCACCATGATGCAGATTTGTAAAAAACAAAAAGTAAAACATGAAAGCTTTGTCAGGCCAGTCGTCAAGACTCAAAAACTTCTAAAGATTTATTATTGTGGGCTTAGTGACAGAGATGGGACGGTGGATTCACACATCAGGGTGAGAGAGAGTGGGGAATGACATGTGGCAAATGAGCCACAAATCTAATTTTGAGGACTGTTGCCTCTGTACATGGGGCATTCAAACTCACTACTAGCCCACTGGTGCCCCCCCCCAAAAAAAACCCCCCACAGCAGTGGCTCAAAATGTGCACATTTTGCAACGACAGTAATAACCTTCCTAAAGGGGGCCCCATCTCTCCATGCACTGCTAAGCTAAGCAATCCGTGAAAACCAAAGTTTGTCAATGAAAGTCACCGAAGGAAAATGAAGAGGAATTATCTGCGTGGGAGTGGAAAAAGAAAGAGGAAGGCAAGTAAGCGTCGGGACACGGGCGGACATAATGGTGATAAAACGCTGTTTGGAGGGGACCCCAATGAATTTTTACTTTGGGCCCCAAAGGACCCGAGAATCACCACTGCTGGTGTGGAATTAGCGTGGATGTTTATTGTTGCCCGCATGGACCATTTTTACCTGTCTACACCAAATTGGTCAATTCAGCTCGGACTAAAAATGTACTTCAAACGGAAACCAGCACACTTCACATTCTGAAAATCACAACCCCTGTGTACAGATTCTAAATTTCTCTGTAGAATAAACATGCAAACAGCACTGACACGCGAGCAATTCCTGGCTTTGCAGCGTAGTTAGGGGTGCGTTTTACCTTTCATGTGTGCTTTTTTTTGTGTCTCAATTGCACAGGTAGAGTGTAGCATCCCCAAAAAAGTTCCTTCATCCTTTTGTGAATTTGTCCATCCTTGCCTCTATTGCATGCGTCTCGGTTCGGCAGATTGCCAAATGAATGGATGTATTGAGACGTACTGAGGAGTTGTGTCTCTGCCTCTCAGTGTGTTTCCAAGCAGGACTGATGTCTTCTTCCATTTCCAACAACAAACATGCCTAATACAATCTGCAGGAGTCGGCATAGTCCCTAAAAAGTGCTTCGCTCCCCTTCTAAATAGTCACTCAGGACCGCGCTGTTCTGTGCTGCAGTTCACAACACGGCATCACAAATGGCTCCGGCATCAAAGAAATACAGAAGAGAAGAAAACGAGCCTGATTTATTTTTCTGTGTCTTGGATTTTTCTCTGTTGCCTACAGTTACTTGTAAATAGCTTTTATCATTTCTCCCCCTACCCTGGAGAGAAGCAGCAACAACAAGAGGGGAGGCGAAGCTCTGTCATGTCGTCTACAGGAGATGGAGAAGAGGTAGTCAGAACAATAGGATGTGGAAGAGGGGGGTTGGGGGGGGCTTTGAGGGAGGGGTGTGAAAAGAAAACAAAGTGGAAGAGAAAAAAATTGAAGGGGTTGTATTTGCATAGCTCCTTGAGCCCGAAGAGGAGGCGGTGTGAGGCGAAGGCTAACAGCATTTTAGTTTCAGAGCTGCACTGACAGAGGAAATGTGTGAGGTTTAAGATTTTTAAGTCACTGTGTTTCTCGCCTCAGACCTCTCCTGGGGGAGGGGGGCGGGAGAAATGCCCCCACCTGTACTCCTCTGCACCCAGCTTTCATCAGAGAATGACAGTCGGGGCGTCACTGAGGCTTCACGGGTAGACAGACGTTGGCTATAGCTTCAGAAGTAAAAAACAAAAACAAAACAGGAAGAGGACCATTGATTTCCCTCTTGCTGAATTAGCAACGATCCTCTTGCCTTTTTGTTCTATCTTTTGTCTCTTGCTAATGGCTTGTTGAGGTTTTATTCGATAAGAGGTTTTATTCGATAAGATTCTCTTCTCATAAGCCCAGATTGATGTTCTGATGCTTTGTTGTATCCTAGACGCACTTAACTTTGGCTCATACAACCAAAACATCCCACAGCACTTTGTATTGTGCTGTATGAGAAAGGCAACATCAGGGAGATGCATTGTCCCATGTTTTCTATCTGTCAATCACGCCCGTTTAAAGACTTAGTTTGCTTTGTTAACTTTGGTCACTTTAGACTCTTTGTTGCTTTTCATGGTGATGTAGCACATTGTGCGCGCTAAAAAACTCCATTGTGGAAGAAGAAGAACTTTACAATCCAGTCGATAAACTCACTCATTGCATTGTGAAGCTGCTTTTACAAAGTTGTTTTTTCAGTGAGACTTTGAGCAACACACTGTAGGAAGGTATAAGGAGCCGTTTCTCCAGTCTCCTGACAAGTTTAAATCCAATATTTGCCGTCCTTCAGGCTCTTATTTTGGTCTCCACCAACTCCTGAAGGAAAGATCAGGACCCAGTTTTTCAAACGGTTTGAGCCGGATAAAAATGATCCAGATTTTCTTCTACCAAGGATCACATAATCCAGCTCACTTTTATCCCATTTGTTCAAATAAAAACTTGATATAGGATCACCCTGATCTTGGTACAGACTTGAAAGGATGACAAAATCCAGATTACCAGAGTTTTAAAGGGGACGCCAAATTTCACTCAAAATGAAGGATCCTCACAGACGTTTGATTTAGATATTTAATGTTTTTAAAGGTTTATTGTTTGACATTTTCTGCCTGATAGCAGGAGAGGTGTCAGTACACTTCCTGCCCTCTTATGAGGTGCTCTTGAGCTCAGGAGCGCTCGCTGCTCACTTAATATCTCTCGATTAGTGCATGTCCATAGATCCTGTTTGTGCATGTGTGTGTATTTCAGCCTGTGTGTGTATGTAGCATGTCTCAATAACAGAGTGTACAATTGAATTTCCCCTCGTGGGATTAAACCAAAACAACAAGCTAAAATAGGCTAAAAAGTCATGCAGAGCAGGATACTTCTTAAAGATTTAACCACTGTGCCACCAGCGCCCCAGAGCAGCAGGAAACTTCTGATGAGTCTTTGTGAGCCTTCACATTAACTGTCATTTCATCAACGATCGCTCCATAAAAATCCTGAGCTGGAGAGATTTAAATTCGCCCTGTGCTTCTTGTAATGACTTTGAGGTTTCTAGCCGAGCATCAATGAAGAAAGCGAGGTACAAAAATCCCACCTGTACTTTAAGACATCACAGCGTTGGGAACTAAAAGAAACTTCAGTGAATAATTATCCTTAATGCTGTCTGAGACATCTTCCCTGTATTACAAGCCCGCGTTTCAACTGGCTTTGATAGCAGCGATGCTGAGATCAAACCCAGCAGCATGGGAAGTTTCACAGTGGATTAATGTAGGAAGACATTAATTAGGACACTGTGTTCTTGTGTTCTCCTCCATGTAGTCTGCCTTTAAAGCCTGCTCTCACTCTCTCTCTCCCTGCCCCTCTTTTTCTGACTTTTGATCTTCTTATTCTGACGAGTAGAGTGGAGCGCTGTGCTGTGTGTTGTGGTGGGTACTGCTGGTCCGGTGCTATCATCCATAGTTTATTGGAGCAGTAGCCTAAAGGGCTCTCTGAGGCAGAGTGGTTAGAGAGCAGCCATCATGATGAAAATGAGAGGAGGAGACCGACCTCACAGGAAGAACAGCAGCACTGACAGCTGATGTAAATGCTTCAAATGACTCATGTTCACTGTGCGTCTGTGACATGCAGCCCCGTAACCCTCTGAGGGATATGTTATCGCTCGTTTAAAAAAAAAAAAAAATTGGTCAGAAACAAAGTATTAAGTGATTTATTTCTGACTTGGAACATGTTTTTTCTTGTATATTTGTATTTTCTTTTTAATGATTCTTTCTATAGCTCACAAGATCCTGAAAATTTAAAGCACCGGCCCTTAAAGTTTCTCGGGTTTTTAATTCACACATGTCGCTCAGAGCGAGAAGATTTCCTTGTCAACAGGAAGGGTGGCGGGGGGTCTCACGAGGTCAGATATGAATTTAATTATTAATATAAGATGCTGTAGAAATCCAAGATGCTAAGATGACATTTTTAATTTGCCTTTATATCAATATACAGTATAATCTTAATTTAAAGCTTCGACAAAGATTTTGTGGGTCTGTGTTTTCAGCATGAGAAGTGTTCTGGTTGTACATTTTTAGTCTGAGGTGGATTGACCAATCGGGTATCAGCAGCAGAATATTATTGATGTTAATGGCATACCAGCTCCATCAACGGCATTCTGACAATAATTTATTTGCCTCTATAAACAGATATCTTCATGAAAAAGATGCTTATTTGTGGGCTTTTTAATGTCTTTATTTTAGAGATAAGACAGTGGATACAATCAGAAATCGGGAAGAGAGAGAGAGAGAGAGAGGGAGAGAGAGTGGGAAATGAAATGCAGGAAAGAAGCCACAGCTAGGGTTCAAACCCGGGGGACCCTGGGAGGACTAGAGCCTCCGTACATGGAGCGCACACACTAACCACAGGGCTACCTGTGCCCCCCTGGCAGGAAGAATTCTGACTAAAGTCTGAGTGAAAGATGCGCTCACACATGCAGCGCACCCCAAAAATGTTAGGCGCAAGTTTTTGTGAATGAATGAGAACACAATTTGTAACCTGTCTTAGCTGGACAGATTTAAACTAGTTAGATTTCAGATTTGTATCCTGATCTTCATCAACATGCTCTGCCCCTATCAAATACACAAAAAGAATAAACAACCAACTTCTTCAGAACAGGGAAGGTGTTCGGGTTGAAATGGATCCACTGCATGAGTTATTTTGCCCCTTTAGTACGTCTTCTAACTTCTTGTCTTTTCCCGAAAGCGAGCCATTTGTCATGTCGTGTAGATCGACTTCAGCTGGTTGTGATCAGTTCAAATCATCATTTAAGCAAACATCTGACCACTTTTGAATCCGTAATGTTCAGCCTGAGGGACTCACAGAGCTGTAAGAAGGGAGAGACTTTCTACTCCAGCAGTCTGACCACGATTTACAAGCGGCACTAATTAGATCAGCTCCCCGACACAGCTCTGAGAACAGCTGCTTATCTCACTATTATAATAGCCTATATCATGTTGGTGTTTGTATTCTGGGATGTTTTCATAACAAACTTTTATCACCACAGAAGTTGTCTGCTGGTGGCTTTTTGAACACTTCATTTACTGTCATGTGCTTTTATTGTGTAGACGCTAAATATTCTTAATTGTAGAGCTCTCGAGGAACGCAGACCTTCACGATGTGGTCATCGTGTCAGCCGTTCAGAAATTCTGTATATTTCACATACTTTTCTTACATTGGTGAAATACACACATTCATATGCACATGTCCATGCTCACAGCGAAAGAGTAAAGGCGCTAGTTACACACGTCTATTAGGGTGGAGTCACATGAGAGACCCGAGCCCTGATCCAAGTACGCTTGACCCCAAAGTCCAGGTCATTTGACCAGTGTGCACTCGTGTTCGGGCACGGTAGGACACAATCGTGCCTAAAGTGAAAACACCCTTAATCTGCTCATAATTCATCATCTGCGTAAATTGTTTTTCTTCTGTTTTTTTTGGGGGCGTTTTGTGCCTTTATTGTAGAGATGGGACAGTGGATAGAGTCAGAAATCAGGGAATGACATGCGGGAAGGGAGCCACAGGTCGGATTCGAACCTGGGCCGCCCGCTTGGAGGTCTACAGCCTCCATGCATGGGGCGCGCGCACTAACCAATGCGCCACAAGCGCCCCGTTTTTTATTTGTTTTTAACTCTGCGTTAATTTGAAAAACAATTGAAATCTTTCACTTGTGGAAAATGAATTTCCTGTAAACGTCTAAACCCTGCTCTGGTAAGGAGGATCGCAAAAACGACCTGAGACAGAGCACGCCGCCTCCAGTACTTTAGAGAGCTTATTGAATAATGAGTGTCTCGACCCTGGGCGCTTTTATTGTGAAATGCTGCATGACATATATAACGTTACATACTTGAAGAGTGCCACTAGAGTGAACTTGACAGTGGTGATATCTCAAACAAGTTTCTATTATGTGTAGATATCAATAAAGACAGGTGTGTCATTTAAGGTTCAATGAAGTCATCATGGCCTCTTAAGAACTTGAGTCCACTGACTCTGCAGAAAACTGATCTTCTCTGTGTTCTCTGTGTTCTCTGTGTTCTCTGTGTTCCCTTCTCCATGGAATAGTTGCTGCAACACAAAGCAAACTTTTGGAGGTACTTCTTCACTAAATAAAACCGAACGTCACTCTGCACCAAGGATTGTCTTTTCAATCTGATACCTGTGATGGATTGGGTCTGTATCAGGCTTTGACTTCCTCTAAAATATTGTTATAAAAATGTGCCTGTGTAACAATCAAGATCCAAGCTCCCCCCCCCCCCACCCTCCCCCAACGGCCAACAACAGCAACCCGAGGTTCAGACACACAGTGGGGGTAATATGTTTAAGGTTAATATAGTTTGAAAACAGGAGATTACATTTCACATTGTGTTTCCTGCCAACAGTCAAAGTACCATCCTGGAAAATAATAGGCCAATGCATGTAGTAGGTGTTTCCATAGTTACCTCTTATAAACATGTCTGGTTTCCTAATGTGCTGCAGTCTGTTTGCAATGCTTTGACACCAAACACAAACCACATCAGAATTTCTTCACACCAATTTAAATGAATATCACTCAACTTGACTGAAGGAATCCAGAGTTAGTAGCGATTTGCGACAGCACCGGTAGCATACCTTTAACCGGACCTTAACCACCAAAGCACACAAAGAAGAAAATGCTTGTATCATTTTTTTTTTTCTTCTTCTAAAGAAGCACCTTTTCCTAAAAGTAAAGAACAGCCAATGTTTCCACTGGTGCTGTGTCCAATAAAATAAACCCTTCAGCGTCACTCTCTGAGAATGATTACACGCTCGCTCTGGAAATCACCTACTCTTCCTTTTCTTCCTTCCTTCCCTCCTTCTGTCCTCTACACCTTGTCTTACTGGGGCAGAGAGGATGGAAAAAAAACCATCAAACAAAGAGAGAGAGAGAGAGAGAAGAAAAACAATGGACTCTGAGGCAGGATGTTTACATCATGACCTCTCCTCTTAATACAGCCACATACAGACTGAAAAACACTGACTGCTCCAAACGGGACAAGCGCTAAAGATAATGGATGGATGGATGGATGGATGGAGGGATATTTATGATTTGTATTTATCGCCTTCTTTAATCAATCAATCAATGTGTTTTCTGATGTATCCTATATTTTCTTTCATGTCTTTTTTTTGCTTGGAAATAGAGTCATTAGCTTTTTCCTTAAAAAAAAAAAAGAGAAAAAATAATGTGCCTCCATACATGTGTGGTGGTGACTGAGTCTGCAGAGACCTTGTCCTCTGACTGGATTTTACCCTACCCGTTGATGCAGAGTTGGTCTGCTTCCTGTTGGACAGGCAGGAGGAGCCCAGGAGGAGGGGCCGAGTTTGAATGTTTTTCCTTACAAGCTGCTAAAACATTTCTACTGACTGTACCTTTAACGTCGTATCTCTTTATTCTAACCGTCTCTGCGATTGTTAATGGTGTTTTAGTGACGCTTTTGATGTCTTGCGTGAAGCCCTTTGAACTGCTAGAAATAAACTTGCCTTTCCTTGACAGGGACCCTGCAGTACGCAGCTATATGTACATAACTTTTACAGAAACCTTTCATTCAAACTGATTTAATGATGTAAACCACCAGAAACCTGAGTCTGAAACAGCCTGCCTGTAGGCGTCAAAGAGTTGGTCGGTCCCATGAGGCTGAATACACACTCACGCTCACCTGCACAGCGAGTTGTTTGCTTTCTTTTCTTTTTTTTTTTAAACATGCTTACACATCTTCTGAGAGTTACACACAAAAAGCTCGCCTAGCTAGAGGGCGGTAAACACAAACTACGTCTTCAGCAATATTCTGACACATTTTGGTGAAAATATCACTTTTCAAAAGATAGCAGGCAAACATTGACGGAGGGCAGGAGAAGAGGGGCTGCATGAGTGGCTTGAAAAGCTTCAATGGAAGCTCTCACACATATTTTCATAATGAAACTGGGTCGCTGATGGAATCCATTAACTGTAGTGAACCTGAGCTGAGTGCATCTGTCAGTCTCCCACAATGGAGCAAACATCTAACTTCTAGAGGAGCCATTTGACATACAAGGCGCTAAAATCTCTTCATGACAACAATAGTGACACCCGTGGCGCACGATTACAAACCACAATAGATGGGACTCTGTTCTATCAGACTGTTTTTCTGCTCATACCTAAGAAAAAAAAATGAATTGCAGCACATAGAAAGAAGACTCAATTTGCACCCATCTGCAGCAATGTAACCCTAACCATATCGTTGCTATGGGTGACCAGAATATAGCAAGTCTAGAGACTTAACAAAATACTAATAAAGGGCTCTTTGGCTAGCGGATTGGGGACTATGAAGGGCTTTGAGTACTGTATGAAAATAAGAAAATGGCCGCTCGCAGTGTTGTCGAGCAGCGTGTGCCAAAGTGGGCTTTATGGCGCCTGGCATGCATCAGACATGCAGTGGCTACATCTGTAGAATATCACGGGCCTGAAATGTAAAATATGGTAGCTCTTCTGGTTTGATTATTGAAGTAAAAGCCTGATCTATATTTGCTTTTTTGAAGTTGTATTTTGGGCCTTTATCGGATAAGACAGCTGAAGAGAGACAGGAAATGTTGGAAGGAGGGCGGGATGACGTGCAGCCAAGGGCCGAGGTCGGACTTAAACCCACGGCCGTTGAAACGAGGACTACATGCTCCTGTACGCTTTCATTCTGAATGTGTTTCCGGGACAGTCATTTAGTGAATGAAGTCAGTTGCAAAGCTCCCCTGTGTATGTGAAGTCAAGCTGCCTGTTAAGTGACGAGTGATTACTGTGTTAAGTGATGAATTTAATCGACGTTTATTCATTAAAGTTTTGGGTTTAACCCGGGCCTCGTCGCCCTTTCCTGTAGAGAATCAATAAATATCTGGGAGTGAATGATGACGACAACAAGGGATGGAAGATTAGGAGGCTCTTCTGAAAAAGAAGCTCAGTACTGCCAAAATAAAAATGGGTAAATGGACTTGAGCTTGAGCTTTTAAAGTGACCTTCAGAAGTAACTCATTCTCAACTCGGACATGTTGCTGCAGGAGCTGGGGATCGAGCCACTGACCTTACTGTTAAGGGACGACCGACTCCGACTGAGCCACGTTTGATGCCAAAAAAAAAGGACGAACTTTGACCTCACTTATTTTAAGAGTGAACTTGCACATCACTGGTCATAAACATGTTTATTTCCAATGTCAAAATGGTCATTTTAAAACAGGCACTAAGGATGATTCCTTGGTTTTTGGAGCCACCCTCTAGAGGCTATTCAAGGAACTGCACCTTTTTGCACTTCTGCATTGGCTTTATTTTCAACACTGCAGGTTGTCACTTGTGCCGAACCTCTCTAAACACATTGGGACTTTACTGTAGGTCACTTTACATCGACCACGTGTTAGGCGGAAAAAACAGTTTCAATCTTATTTTTACACAAAAGCCCTTCGAGGGACAGGTGTTGCAAATTAGCATCCGCTATACACTTGCATTGGATTAGTGTTTTCAGTTTGTCCAGCATGTATATTTGAACCATCGCTCTCAAATAAAATGTAAAAAAAATAATTTTGAGGCTACCTTAAAACATGCAGGAACGATTATTACAAAATAGAAGGAAGAGTGTGCATCGAAACAGGTGGTATTTTGCGGGTTTGTGTAAAATATGTAGGGGTAAGATTTTGTTGAGCATTCATGGAATAAAACACTAAAGACAGTGCATAACTCTCTGTAAAATATCGCGCAACCAGTGCATGAACAAACACGCAGAACTTCATCACCATTGTTCGACACCAAGGGGAAAATGCAGCACCGTCAACGAGGTGTTAATTCAAGTTCAACAAAATTTGTAAAACTTTTAATTTGAGAAACAAAATGTAGAGAAAACAGTTACATAAACAGAAGAAGCTCAAAGTACTGTGAGCGAATGTGCAATACATTTAGAGACCTCCGTCTCCGCGTCTAAACTCTCGCTCCCTCCCGGAGAGTGGGCCACGGGTGCCGAAGGTGGAATTGCTTTTTCAACTCAATGAATTTTGCTGTATTTGCTTTGAATGCCCAAGGACGGCGCATAATGGCGAGCCTGCGGGAGGAGCAAAAAATATGGAAGACGAGAGGTTATGAGTGAGGCAGAGTAAACAATAGTGTCTGTCTGAGACCCTCCGTCGTTTCAGCGCTCTGGTTGGCTGCGCGGTTTTTTCCGCCATGGCCTCGGTCAACCTCGTCTCCGTACAGTCTCAAGGACCTGAATGCACGCCGTCAAAACACACACACACACACACACACACACACACACACACACACACACACACACACACACACACACACACACACACAGACACACTCACACACACATTGAGGGAGCTATTGCCATGGGAACCAACCCCTCTATGACTATTCCCTTCTCCGGAGAATAATAGGCACCAATCTTTCTAAACCTCTCTTTCATTGTCAGATTCTCTCTTTTCTCTATAAGCTCTCACCCTCTTCATCACAGACTCTCTCTCTCCTCCTCCTCCTCTCCCTCTTCCTCTTTTCTCTCCTCCATGTGAAGGAGCAAACACCCCTGTCCTCCTGTCCACCTCCTCTCTGCTCCGCACGTCTCTGACCGTCCTGAGTATGTTTTGTAATGCACGATCTGTCCACGCTGGGATTTGCACAGTTCATTATAAAAGTATAAAACATTTAAACATGAATTCAACCCAAAACCTGCACAAACACTGCGTCGGTTGTTTTCAGGCTGCAGCCAAAGAAACGCCGCTGAAAGGGGAATTTGTTTTGTCATTTCAATACAACAGAAAGAGAGAGAGAAGTAGTTAAAAATAGAGTAGAAAAAATGTTGCCCTCTTTTGCTTTTCTTTCTCTTAAACACAGAGGAGTTTGAAGAGATTTCCCGTGAGTGACTCATTGCTTTCTGTGAACTCGCTCCAGGCGGGTCATTCTTTATTAAAGCCAGCCGAGGCCGAGTTCTTAGGTTTTCAGACACCCTATCGACATGTCCGTGTTGAACATTACCCAATCAATATGGCTGCAATTTTCCAGACCACCCATTACAACAGGAGTCAATTTGCCTCATAGAAAAATCAAGGCGCATTCTTTCCTTTTTTCGAGCTAAGCTTCAACACAAATGTCTGAACACTCGGATACTGGCTCTTTTGTTTCCTGTCTTGCCTGGAGGATTCATCCTAATATGCCGTCTCAGGTCTAGGGCAACGCCAGAGGCTTGAATAACTTAGTATCTTCAAAAGCACGATCACTGTCACCTGGCAGGGGGAGAGAGGCGGGGGAAAAAAAAATCATCTTTGCCCGAGATCTTGTAAGCGAGCATTTCAGAGGGAAAGGATGAGAGACTCGCTGCAGAGGCTGCAATCCAGATGACACCCTGTCATGCGAACTGCAAACCTCACACCTTATCAAGCAGTGTGTCATTCAGGCGTGTTTACTGCCCGGAGTTTATATTACTGCCAAAGAGGGTGCCAAATTTGATTTCTATGCAACAAATGAAACCAGGCTTCTGTCAGAAATTTACCAAACAACAACAAATAACTAAGTTTTATCTAAAAAAAACAGGCGACTCAGTCAACCTTTTTTTTTTGTAGGAGAAGTCACGTCCCGGCAACTTTTTTGGCATCAATCCCCTCCTATGTTTATATTTCACCATGTCCCAAATCTGCATCTTGTTAGTTTTTCTCTGGGATTAAGAAACGCAGCATGAAATGAGAAAAGAATGAAATCAAGATGGTTCAAAAATAACTGCTTTCAATTAGATGTACCCCTTAAATGATTATGAATATAGAATGATCCGGCGTTTTGTTGTGTCTGCCTGAAGGCTGTTTGTCTATATACATACTGAGAGGAGACGAGTACACACTATGGTTTACACACGCCAGCGCTTGCCAATTACCTTAATCAAATTTCACACCACACGGGGGGATTGACTGTGCCCGGATCAGATAGCAAACATAAGTTGATTAAAATACATGTTTGCTAAAAGACTGGAGCGAAAGAAAATCAACAGAGAAAAATACACAAACTGACGGCTGAGAGTGAGGATACAGGGAGTAAACGAGAAAAACATCTGAAACATCATGGCTGTTACTTTTGCATCTACTATAAGGGAAAATAGTATTTGAAAGGCAGGGAAAACTAGCATGATTTTGAAAGTAGCATCCCCTCAGTGCTCCGTCTACACCCACCCCCTCCCCTCTGTGCTCCCTCAAAAGCCACGCCCCCTCACTTACACGCAAGAGCGCCGTCGCTCCAGAAGCGGACCTCAGCTCATCTCTTGCATTGTGTAGAAACTACGTCGTCTCATGTCTCATTCAGCGGGTAAGTAAGCTCACAGTGTAAACTCTGTCATCGGTGACGCGCTTTGAGTGTGCATACAAGGAGGTAGAGAGCGAGCAGGGAGACAGGGAGGCGTGTGATTGGTTCATCAGATTGGTATCTTGTGTCAGACACTGGTTGAAGTTTTTACAGGCTTGCAACTGCTACAGATGACGGATTTTCTTTGTTCCTTTCTAATAGTGCCGACTCTTCACTTCAGCTCATCTGCCATACAGCATAACTGATGCGACATGTCGATGGAGGTCAACGTTACCTTGTTGTGATTGGTCCAAACTTGACAGCTGATAGGGTCTACCCTATTAACTTGCATTTCAGGGGCTTGGACATCTGAGAATTTAATCGAAACATAGAGCAAAGAGGCTTTTACGGTGCATTTATTAACGTCTGATTTTTTTGTACATAGTCTGGGAACCTCTTGGCGATCTACTGAAAACCCGTCCCAGAGCTACCTGTAGCTCTCCAGCGATGTGTCAGAGACCCCTGCTGTTGTGGTTTTGAGCATGGAGTTTGTTTTATGTCCTCAAGGTTCGAGATATCCTCCTTGGATGCTAGTAAGTCATAAACAAAGGCTCATAAATCTGCAGTCATAAACAAAGGCATGCCATTAATAAAGGTTAATGGATCTAACATTCAACAAGAACATCAATCCTGCAAAACAAATGCTGATAAAGGCATTAATAAAGAGTCGATCGTTTTTCACCCTCTAATAAGCCATCACAGAAGGTTGATCAGTCATTTGCAACTATAAATACACAACAATCTTAACAACAATAGATCAAGTCTGCTGGTGTGTGTTAAAGTTCCAGAAACAACAGATAGGTTCACATATTTCAAGTCTTAATGAAGTTAATACTAAATGTGCTCATGTGTTTTAGATGTTTTAAAAGAGTTCACTTGAATCCCTCCTCCTCTTCTTACATGCCCCGATGTGTTTCCTCTCCTGCCTTTTTAAGTGAGAGCTGAAAAAGTGCAGCAGTCTGTGTAACCCCAATCAAATGGGGTATCTGTCAAAGTTACCGTCTTTATAGTGCGAAATTCTCTTTCACTGTTAGAGTTTCTGCACTGCCGCTCAGCCCTGAAGCAGTGTCAGAAAAACAAAAAGAATTTCTTGTAAAAGAAAAAAAGAGAGACTAACTTTGGAGGATACCCACTTGAACCCAGCCTGCTGAAGCCTCACATTATCTATTCAGCTGAACTTAGACTCCTTGTTCTAAGTAAGAACTGAATATATTTTCACTCAAACAAGGAGTTTGGATTTTCTTACATTATTTTAGGAAGAGATCTCTGCCAGCGCAGACAGAAGGATTGATTGCATATGACTGTGGGATCATTGTTTTAAGGTGGACTCTGAAAACTATTCTCTAAAACATTCTTGACTATGTTGCAAGGTAAAAGGTCGACTAGAGAAAAACTGTAACTGAAAAATGTAACTTTGACCATCAATTGTTAGAAACAGATCCAGATGTCAGAAATAAAAGTGTTCTCATTGAATCACCTGGAGGCACCGACGAGTTACAAAAGATAGTGTGTGGCTCATAGACTGTTTAAAGGCACAGTGTGTAAATTCCTCCACCAGGGGGCTCTCAATCAAAACAATAACAAAAGAGTGATTCTCTCTGCTACCCCCCACCCCCGATGAAAACGACCAATGAGACGAAACCGACCTGAGGAAGAGAATATGTTAACCTCCGAGCTAATGTATCCGAGTATAATTTACATGATATTTTTATCACAGCAGCACATACAGCAACAGTACGGCAGCGGTCATTGACGTAACATCAGAGTTACATTGACGTGTTTCCATGGCAACGATAAACATGTTATGTCTGTCATTGGCAAAGTAATACCCAAATGACTTTGTATCATGGGACAGATCAGCCAACTTGTCAACTGTCCACAAGACAAGACAAGACGTGCAAACAAGTTGATTGATTGATTGATTTAGAATGGAGGACAATCAGACCACTTGTAATACAACTTTAGGATATGGGGCTTAAAATGAGAAACTTCCACTTGCATATGTGATGCAGGCAGGGGCGCTGCTCTGACAAAGTATCAACCACAGCAGAGTCTCAAAATGTGCAAAGTTTGCAATGATAGTAGGAAACCTCCCTCAGGTGGCCCCATATGGCAGCCCTCACTCTTGCGGCGCTGTCAAGCGTTGCATGCATTATCTCTTTGTTGACATTTGTCGATGAGAGTCAGCGGAGGAAAATCAAGGGTTTTATTGATCTTTATATCAGTATTTTAAAAAATAAGGTTCACATTTCACTCTCATTTGTTGGTGTCAGATTCTTTATGACATAATGGTGATGAATGCTGATCGGAGGCCCCCCCCCCCCCTGTGATTCTTTACCTAGGGCCCCAGCAGATGCTAGAATCACCACTGGATGCAGGAATCGTGCAACACTAGAATTTATCACTTGCATAGTTGGGTTTATGCATTAACTTGATATATCACAGCTTCTAGGCCTGCACAATATGAGTAAAATATACAATGTGTGATGATATTCCTCAATACAGGTTTGATACGAACACATATTAAAGAATGCATATTAGCCTTAACGGTTGCTTAATACTGTTCTTCATGATTCATAAAAGACCTCTGTTTGCACTATGCACTTTATAAATCCAAAAGAAATCCATAAAGAAATGTTTGTCCACCACTACATTTTAAAATAATCAATGTGAGGGCAGCTGACAGCAACTCTGTGAAATAATAGACTATCACTCTTTATATGGCTTGGAGGCAGAAATCACAGAGAAACCTGGACAGAAAAAACAATCTAGATGACTGCATATGACCACAAATGAGAATACAAATATATGAATATATGTATTTGGGAATTAACCCTTTAAGCTAACGGTCTCTTCACCTTTTGACCTGCATAACAACTCACTTTCTGAAGGGACATCACAGCACGGCAAAGCCCAAACCACAATCACTTCCATATTTCTAACAGCAGAGCGGTCAGTGTATGATACCACATATGGGGTTCTTATGTAGAAGTGTTTTCTGTGTGTGTGTGTGTGTGTGTGTGTGTGTGTGTGTGTGTGTGTGTGTGTGTGTGTGTGTGTGTGG
This sequence comes from Labrus mixtus, assembly GCF_963584025.1. Lineage (NCBI taxonomy): Eukaryota > Metazoa > Chordata > Actinopteri > Labriformes > Labridae > Labrus > Labrus mixtus. The sequence goes on along the minus strand of NC_083622.1, from coordinate 9,807,237 downwards.
GTAAAGTGTGTGTGTGGGTAAAGTGTGTGTTTTGCGTGTGTCCTGTGTTGAAGTGCTCACGTCATGTGCAGCATGTATGCATGCTCACGTGCTCACTGGATGTTGCAGGAATAATTTACCCTTTGATGTACACACTTGACACAGAGCACATGGCATTTTTTTTCCCTCTATGCGCATGTGTGTGTTTCTATGCGTAGTGTGCAAACAATCTGTGAGCGTGTGTGTGTGTGCGTGTGTTTGTGTGTGTGTTTTTCTTTTATTTGTGTGTTGCATGTTTTGCATTTTGCATCAGTTGTCCTGTTTCATATATTCATGAATATACATGTGTGCTTAATCATCTATGTTGTGTATCATTTCATATTTGTGTGTGTGTGTGTGTGTGTGTGTGTGTGTGTGCTTTTATCTTTGTGTGCATCTGTGTGCATGAGTTTGTGTGTATATCGTGTTTCACTGTTTGTGGCGCTGTCCATATGCTGCACGCCTTTTGGGTGATTGTTTTTTAATGTTCCTGTATTTATCAGTTAATGTTTTCCATGCTTGTCTGAGTTTGTGTGTGCGTGTGTGCGTGTGTGCGTGTGTGTGCGTGTGTGTGTGAGAGACAGAGAGAACTCCTGACCCACCAAACACTGTATAGAGTTAACGCAGCCCGATGCTCCACAACTCACCAGCTGGAACTAATTAACAGCAGCTCGGTCAGACGGCGCTCTCTCACTCACTCACTTTCTCTCTCTCCTACACACACACACACCCTATCTCTTCCTCTCTCATGCCCCTGTCTTCCTCTTCCTTGACACCCCCCCCCCCTCCCTTCACCTCCTGCCATCTCTCAACTTGTTTTTCTCTTTAAACCTCTCCTCCCCTCCTACACTCACGCATGCTTAGACAAACCAGAGAACATATCGCATGCATGTAAACTTGCAGAGACAGACACGGACATCTCAGCTCGCATGCTAACCTATACTTTTACCCTTCATCCAGTAGAGAACAGTAGCTCACAAATCACACACTCCCCTGTGTCTTCTCCCAGGAGCGGGAGTGATGCGTTACTGTATGTTGTGCACATCTTCAATCGCCGTCAGGGTTCGTTCTGTGATTGGCTCCAGGTAGACATTTTTGGCATTCTCCGTCCTGTTTTGTACCATCCGTGGCGCATGTGACTTCTAAACAAGCAGACCTATTGATGTGCATGATGAATAGCCGATGTGTGTGTGTGTGTGTGTGTGTGTGTGTGTGTGTGTGTGTGTGTGTGTGTGTGTGTAAGTGTAGGAACATGTGCGTGTGTAAGTGTGTGGTACAGCATGGATTTGGAGCTTCTTGTTAAATACTGTACTCAGAAGCCAAACTTGTGGCTTGCGGCATCTTCTAATAAATCAACTCTCTGTGGTGAACAGTTGCCACCGTGCCGTCCAAGTTTACAGAGAATCAGACTCGAGGACAGTAACACATCTGGTATGAAGAAGTAAGAGCGCATGCACATGTTGAGAAGCATCTACGGAAAACAGAAAAGCAAACTTACCTGTTTCACAAAATTGTTGAAAAGTTCACCGCTTGGCAGCAACTGGACCAGAGCGTCCAGCAGAGAAACACATTCTACTTGGAAGGAAACGGGCGCGGAAAGGAGGATGGAGGTTCAGATCCCGTCCGACAAGCTGGCTGAGGTTGCCTTTGGAGCTGCCTGGATTAAAGGAAACACAATCCTCCAGCAGGCAGGCAGGCAGGCAGGCAACAGAGAAACCAGAGCAACTGTCAGCAGCAGCAGCAGCAGCAGCAGCTCCAGCGGTTTGCTTCGTCTTCTCCACTTCACCACCTCGCGGAGCTCAAACACACTTGTAAGCTCGCCGTGTTTAGGTCATGCTCAAAGTATGCCTGTGTAACGATGTTCTGCAAGCTCAGGGAAACCACATCCTGTCACATATTTACCTCCCTCCCCTGTCTCTCCCTCTCTTTTCTCTCTCTCTCTCTCTCTCTCTATCTTCCTGTGTGTTGTTCTCTCTCTTTCTCTCTTGAGTGTGTGTCGTTCTCTTGATTGTCTGAAGCAAACTGAGCGCGCGCCGACCCAGCGTCTGCTCAGCACAGCCCTCTCCGCCTATCTCTCCAGCAGCCGCACCAGTTCCACTCGGCTGACTGAAGAATCCATCTGAGGGGAGAGAGCAGGAGGAGCAGGAGGAGGAGGAGGAGGAGGAGGAGGAGGAGGGGAGAACAGAGGGTAGGGGTGGGGAGAGGAAGAGCGAAGGGAGGAGGAGGAGAAGGAGGAGAGGGGGCTTGACTGGGAAATACCAGAGTTAGAGAGAGCGGAGGAGGAGGAGGAGGGTGTTGTTTAGGGAGTGAAGCACTGAAGAAAGATGGGAGGACAGAAATAAGAATCAATAGTTAGTTTGAGAGAGAGATGGAGAGAAGTAGAAAGAAAGCAGGATAATGATGTGTCACAAAGTCAATACACACACACACACACACACAAACACACACACACACACACACACACACACACACCAATTTGAGTACAGCAGAGGTGTTTTTAGGGGTGTGTGACTCAAAGAAAAGGTTAAAGGGTTTCTTGTATTGGAGTTGTTTTTCGTTGAATGAAGGTGATGTATTTGTGTGTGTTTCTGTGATTCTCAGTACTTCCCTCCTCTGTAGTGGTGATGCATATTTAATACGTCCGGGTCAAGACCCCCTATAGCTCTCTGTTCATTATTTAAGCCGGTTTGTACGAAGGACCACCGCTCTGGAGAAAACACCACCACTTCTTGTACATAAACTGTGATTTCCACAAACGATAACGAAACACAACAACGACTGCTCCACAACAACAACAACAACAACGATTAAACAGCAGCGGCGCTGAGATCCTTGACGCCTGAGGCGACACACGTCGGCATCGCTGCTGACATCAGGGAAGAAGTTTCCATCACCGTCAGTCTCCATCATTAACTCTCTGCAATGCTTACAAGCCTATTGATGGACACAGTTAAGTGGCTGTGTGATTTGACCCTGGTTGAAATGTTCTCCCCTGACGCTGATGTTTGGGATTTGATGAATGTTTCTTTTTTAAGATTACTTTTTGTGCCTTTAATGGAGAGATAGGACAGTGGATAGAGTTGGAAACCAGGGAGAGAGGGAGTGGGGAATGACACGAGGGAAAGGAGCCACAGGCTGGATTCAAACCTTCGCCACCAGCGCCCCTTGATGAGTGTTTCTTGATGCATAAAACGTGGATTGCTTGTAATACAAATTGTATCAGACTTTGTGTCCCTTTGACACATTAGCTTGTCGTTAAACATATAGTCTTCCTCATGTCATTGTCGCCCGTTTATCTTCACTACGGTCAACTCGGAGTTTGTTTTTATCAGGGTTGGGGGTGGAGTTGCAGAGTCAAGTCAAATGACTTCTTTCATCGATAGGTTTGTAACATTTGGCTGTTAACTATTTGAAGACTCATTTTGAAACCTGTCTGTCAGCAAACATCCTCTTTGAATCTAATAATACTGGAGCCTTCTTTTTTACAATCCATGATTTTTGGCAAGCTAGATCAAGAGACACATTTATTTGGAACAGTTTCATTGCAGCACAAGATGGTCGGGTCACTGATCCAGAGAAATGGTGCTGAATGAAGATGTTTTATAATAATGAGTATTTTCACAGGCCTTAAGAGTCTGTTTTTTTGAGGATGTTGTAAAAGCTATGATGAAAAACAGCTGTTTACTAGACAGCAGCTATAAGACAAAAACATTGAGATATTTAGTTGTCATTAAAGCAGTCAGAATTTAGTCCAGGAACACCCTCATCTTTTCCCTTACCCTTTGGGTGTATTGACGTGGAAATTTGCACAGCCCTTTAGATCGTAAGCTAATTTTGGATTATCAAATGAATGTCTTCCAAAGTTTCCTATTTTTTCATCCACATCATCCTAAACTAACGACACTCCTATCAGCTATCACCAGCTTTGAGTTGTTCTGATTGAATGAAAAACATGTGAGCTGTTTACACATGAGCTCAGCTGGAGAACATGCTATGCATCACACCTGATAAGCATGTTGGCGCTGCTCTATTTAAGCAAGTTAGCATGCTAACATTAGGAGCTTCCACTGGATCCACAGGTAACCTCATACAGAATCATGAAAAGGCTCTTTGTCACAATGTTAAGATTTTTTTTTTTTAGATTATTCTTTAGCCATTTTGGCCTGTATTTGATAGGGCGGACAGAAAGAGGCAGGAAGTATTGGGAGAGAGAGAGTGCGGGATGACATGCAACAAACAGCATCAACAACAGGAGTTGAACCTGTCGACTGACCCAGACGACTGGGGCACCCGCTGGGGAGGCTGTGGCTCAGCGGGAGAGTCGGTTGTCTCTCAACCAGGGGTTAGGATTCAATCCCCAGCTCCTGCAGCAACATGTGATGTGTCCTTGTGCAAGACACTTAACCCTGAATTTGCTCCCACTGCGGCGTATGAATGTGTATGAATGGGATTAGTGACTTCTGATGGTCACTTTACACAGCAGCCTCTGCCATCAGTGTGAATGTGTAGGTGTGACATGCAGTGTTTTGAGTAGTCAGAAGACTAGAAAAGTGCTATACAAGCTCAAACCCATTTATCATCCACCAACCGAGCCCAAATTACGGCCCAAAGAAAAGATTATTTAAAATAATTATTTATAGATATCCTTCTACATCCAGCCAAAAATATGGTGAACAACTGCCAAGTGTGAATTTAATTAAATGATAAAATACAAAGAAAAAAAACCATGAATAACAAGATAGACAAAGGCATGTCTTTCTTTCTGAAGAGTTCATTATTATTACTGCTGAAGAGCTCCATGCACTGTGTTTAAACTAACTACACAAAGAGATTGTGACATTGGGGCTCTTCTCAAAGTCTTTTTTTTTTAGCCTGGTAGCGGATTCAATCCCTCGTTGCCAGGGTTGTAGCTGCCTTTTCAAGGAGCGCCCTCGCTGCGCCGCTCACTCAAGACTTTTACCACGAGAATCTAACTCCAGGCTGTAAACTAATGATATCTCTCATTTTTAAAAGATGGAGCTTTCCTGCTTCTGTTTTCTGTCACATCAGGAGCACCATTAGACTTTAATCACCCCACTCGGAAGCATGAGCGGAAGCTGCCAGCACGTATCTTGATCTGGGCAACGTGCATCCGATTTTGGAAGGGCATTTTTCTGCCATCACATGAAAAAAGGTTCACCGCTGGAAGGGGAAAGGGTCATTGAGGCAAGTCATATCTTTGAAACACCCACGGAGAAGCCTGAGGTTAGGATAAAAGAACAAAAGAAAGTGGAAATGTAACGTTAGGTGAAAGCTCGACTGGTTTCCAGGCCCTTTAGCCCAAATGGAATCAAACAGATGCCAAAATGCTGAAACCATCCTGACTGGCGCTGAGGCTTGAATGGCGCTAATGATCACCCACTGTGTAATTGCCGACATGCTTTAGCTTTGAGAGGTAGCTGGAAAACATGCCAAGAAGTGGGAAAAAAATGTACATTTGTGATGACATGACATTTTCATGATGCAATTTCCAAATCTTTCCCTTCAATGGTTTTTATTGTTCTCTGTGTTTAATGTTGTGTAACTTGAGGGGAAGTTGACCTTCCTGCTAAATCAGCCACAAAGGTCATCCCGATGAGTGTCTTTTGTGAACACTGAGGGACAACTGCAATGGGACGGATAATCGGAGACAATTTATAAAGACGTGCAGCCAAGCAGAGAGTTTGTGAATGTCGGTATTTGTGGAAGCTTCAGTCTTACATGAGAGGCTGAGGACTCAGAGAGCTGATTGGACGAGACTATAGGTCAGACAGAACACATCACTAAGTGAACTTACAGCCTATTCTCTGCTGAAAATAATAAGTTTGTGCAATCACTGGGTTTATTATATTCAAGGTTTCATACAATGTGAGAGCAGTTGTGATTGGTGATTGGACATCACCTGCTCCCACAGCTCCTCTGCTACTAGAGATGAGACAGTGCCCCCTAGTGGTCAATGCGAACAGTGAGCTTAAACAGAAAACATTTCTTCTGTTACAGCTCAGTTATTGTTTCATGGTGATTGTGTCTTTTTGTTTTAACGAGCATCTTGGTCTCTGTTTCATTTTAATGAATTAAGCATAAACTTACTTTGTTGCTCTGTCTTTTATTTATTGTCCATTATCATTTGTATCCATCTTTATTTTATTGTTATTCAATTGAATTCATATTGGTGTGCACTACCTTACGTCAATCCCTTTTCCACTCCCCTGCAACAACACTTTGAACTGCAATTGAATTTGTCTGAAAGGTGATATATTAATACAGTTTGATTCATTTATAAATATCATTTTATATATATTTTTTAATTAATATCCCCTTTTCATTATTTCACTGTGTGCTTGTATGCTATATCATATATATATGGCTTTGTTTTAAATAGTTCATTTTCTTTTTAAAGACACAGGACAGTCCGGTGCATCTACAGCAATGATTAGAATAGTTTTACTCTCAGCCAGTTTGAGTTTGAGTGCTTTTCTCCGCTCTCTTTAGTTGGCAAAAAAGATTTCCAACTTCCCAGACTTCCTTCTCCCTAGCAACATTTTCCAACTCCTCCTGGGGAGATTCTGAGCCGTTCCCAGGCCAGACGGGATACATAATACCTCCAGCGAACTCTGGGTCAACCCACGGGGTCTCCTCCCAGTTGGGCTTGCCCAGAAAACCTCCAAAGAGAGGCGTCCAGAAGGCATCCTAATCAGATGCCCGAACCACCTCGACTGACTCCTTTCGATGCAAAGGTGTAGCGGCTCTACTCTGAACTCCCTCTGAATGTCTGAACTCCTCGCCCTATCTCTAAGGCTGAGCCCAGACTCCCTCTGGAGGAAACGCATTTCGGCCGCTTGCTTCCTTGTTTCTTATTCCTTCGGTCACTTCCATTTCTACACTGCTAGGCTGACTGTCTGTTTTCTGTCCATGCGCTTGTACTCTAGGTTCTCTAACATTCGTCCGTGCCAAGAAAACAATATCTGAATGTTTACAAAGCCATTTTAACATGTATCATACAGTCAGAATGGCAGAAGGTTTAACACTCAGCAAACCCTCTTTGGATTTCATATTGTTTTTTAAGTTTGATATTTTATTAAAACTGGTCAAAGTTCACAGACCAATTCAAACCCATCAGTTCCAGACCCCTCAGGGCCCACCCAGTCCTTCACCCCTGGCTCTGACAGATATGCTGCATTTTATCTCTGTTGACTTACATTAAACAGGATATCTTCATTTTAATCCACACGTTGTGACTTGGCTCCAGAGATGACAATGTTTATCTGCCTGTGTTGGTCCAGCTCATTGTAACTCCCCGTTTGTTAATTCTAGACAATTAGTCACACCTGTCTGGTGTCTCATACACACTCACAAGGTCCCTTTTGTCGTTTGTATAAGGCAAAATGGGCTTTCCAATAAACCCAATGTAAATTCATTTTCAGCAAATGTAAACGCTAAAAGAAAGCACTCCATCTCTCCAGCAGACGGGCTGTCAAGAGACCAAGAATAAAGATCGAGAAAGTCTGTGATGGGAGGACATTTGGCTTGATTGATTGGGTCAGACAACAAAGTAAACCTCGGTACGCTCAAGAGAAGTATCCTGTGTGCAAACACAAGTTAATATTGATTATTATTTTAAATCTGTATTTGGCTAACAATGGAGAATCTATAGGTGCAGGACTGGACTATATGTGTTTTGGCCTCAGTTTGTAGTAGGAATTGTCAGAAGAGCTGATGGGTCAGAATGCAATCTGCCATTACTTAATACTATGAGCAGTAAGCGAACACCGATTGAGCTTTAATAAATATCAGGGAACAGATATCGGCATGCAAAAGCAGCTGACGATTCGCTCTGAGAAGTCGTCTCTCAAACTCCATTTCCGCCTCTCAAGTTGCTCGTTGGACCGTCATAGCTGCAGGCCATGGCTGGAAGTCATATATCCCTAAATGATGGCTACACCAGAAGTCCAAAAAAAGAAAAAAGAGTAGCGTGCGCACATCCAGGCAAATTGCACACAGGTACAGGACAAAAAAAAGTATAAACTGCAGAAACAAGAGAAAGGTCCGCACACTGTTCAGCTGCCAGTGAGCAACTTTATTAATGACAATGTTTCGATCCAAAGGATCTTCTTCAATACACCAGAAGTATCCAGAAGTTGGCCATCGCTCCCAGAGGCTATTCAACATCAGACTGTAGTTGATATGTAGAAAAGAGAATCACTCCCATGATTCCCCGCCAGCCCCAACGTTATCTTTTGTTTTGATTGAGAGCTCCCTGGTGGTGGAATCTACAGTACATACTGTGCCTTTAAAGAGTTATTTTATCTTTTAAAACTTTTACCTTTTAGAATATACAATAATAAATGATGTATATGTGGTGATATCATGTACAAAGATAAAAAAATAAAAAAATTCTGGTTAGCACAGCTATTACAAACTCATTCTATACGATTATGAAGGCATAAAACAGCGTTGTTTAACATCCAACATAACTAAAGATTTTAATATAAACAATAATGGCTTTCATAGCAAAGTCTGATGGTTTTTAAGAAAAAAAATTCCAGTTTGATATGATCAAATAATGATAATGTAATGTAAACAAAATTTGAGCGTGTGCTACTATTGAAAGACAATATTTGGTCTTAATAAGATAAAAACAATGACCATACTTGCGAAGCTTGATGCAAAGGCAACTGGACTGGTTGATGATCTTGAAGACACTTGGCCTCATACAGATCTGCTTCTCTGGTTATTCATAATTAAAATCTGAAAGAAATGGTAAAAAAAATTATATTTTGCTGTCCTCTAACATGCTGGTCAGAATCACATGGCATGTTTGGTTTATTGTCAGAGTAAGCACTGGGTGTGTCTTCATCCTAAATAAGCTGTATGACTTTAATCTATTTACATACAGGACAATACAGCTATATCTTTTAATCTAGCTCTGCTCCATGTCTTTTATTTACATTGACCTCAAACGCCTTCCCATTCTAAACTGTGTAAACTTAAGCCAATACATCAGGTATTCACTACACCCAAGGGCCGAACAATTCATGTTTACTCGTTCAGTTACCCCATTTTGAAGAAAAAAAAAGCCTTGTCAGTGTCGTTTGATAGACTTGTTTTTGTCCAGTGTCCATTGTGCCCAACCCTGAGTAGTACTGCGTTATGCTTTTTTTGCTGCATCATTAGCGACTGAAGGGGAATGTGTTATGTCAACGACTGTGGTGAGTACCTGAGCTGTATCTATAAAAAGAGAGAGAGAGGAAATAGTGCCAACTCACCTCACCCAACCGAAGACACAGGTAAGTCGCCCAGTTCAGAGGTTTATTAAATGGCTCTCCTTGGTATTTTTATTACTTTGCTTTACATCTGCTTTGTTTACATGCATGCTTTTCCCATGATTCGTCTATTTGATGAACATTTGATTCAAATCAAAAACAAATACTTTAACAAGATGTGTCAAGGTTTTGTAAATTTGTTGTAGTGATTCTTATCGGTGATATTTCTTTGTTCAAATCCCTTGTGTACACAGAAATCTTTTTCAACACCAGAAAAATGTTTGCTCTTTTGATTTGCATCTTGACACTGCGTCAAGTGCACTCCGACTGTGTTTTGGTGAGTAAGGGTTGAATCATTTTGACTATTATAGGAAGTTTAAATAGGAAACTCTACATTATAGATTTTTAAAAAGTAAAAAAGTATGTTTCAGGAAATACAGTAATTTATATTATAGGTGTGTTATGTCTTAGACTGGAGTAAGCTACAAAAAACAAAACATTCTGTATTTGTTTTAACATTTTGTCTTGTAATAGATTTCAAAGTTTTGCATGTAAAATCTGTGATGAGCAAGTAAAACTTTATAGACACTAATCTGGAGTTGGGACATTTGCAATGTAATAAATACAGTTTAAATGCTTATATGTTAGCTTATCAATGTTTGAAAATGACAGCTAAAATATTTAATACTGATTTAATCATACTGTACTACGGAGCAAAGAAGTTGAATTCGATATTCATCACATTTTGGGCAACTAACTATTGTAGTGTTAATTTAGACAACATCAGAATTTCCATCCATCCATCCGTCCGTCCGTCCATCCGTCTGTTTTTCCATGCATCCGTCTGTCCATCCATCCGTCCGTCCGTCCATCCGTCTGTTTTTCCATGCATCCGTCTGTCCATCCATCCGTCCGTCCGTCCATCCGTCTGTTTTTCCATCCATCTGTCTGTCCATCCATCCGTCTGTCCGTCCATCCATCCGTCTGTCTGTCCATCCATCCGTCTGTCCGTCCATCCGTCTGTTTTTCCATGCATTCGTCTGTCCATCCATCTGTCCATCCGTCCATCCATCTGTCCATCCAGTCATCTGTCTGTCCATCCATCCATCCATCCATCCATCCCTGCAATTTCTTCCACTTAAAAACTGGTCCATCCCTGATGCTGCACCAATCCACCAATCAATCCCACAATACATTTTGCTGTTGTGAACAAGTCCTTGAAATACTTGAATTCCTTCACTTGGGTCAAAGACTCGCTCCTCTTACTTACCGGAGGGAGCAATTCACCATTTTCCAGCAGGAAACCATGACCTCAGACTGGGAGGTGCAGATCCTCATCCTGACCATTTGCACTTGTGTGGACGTTAGCCCAACTATATCTAGCTGGTAACGCTACAACTACCACATCAACTCCTATTCCTTCCAAAGAGGTGTTATTCCACCTACAAGTCTTCGCTTCCAGGGGTCTGCATACCTAGGTCCCCATGTTTGCCTACTCGGCTCACATAGCACCCAACCCCTTTGCCTATCCTTTCATCTGAGCCAGATCAAGACCCATGGATGGAATCGTCACCAGACACTTGCCAAGCTCCTTTCAGGGTCTGACTCAGACATTAACACTTGTACAGTTTTCACATTAGCAGAAATCTCCTGAAAAAGTCTGAATATTTCCCGGACCTTCGTCCGCTACTTCAGCGTTGTTTTTTTACATCACGTCTCACCTCAGGAGACCCCCTGCCCCCCCTCCCGTCTGTCAGGGATAGTCTCCCTCTGTGAGGAACATATGTGAACAGCCAGGTCGGGAGAATCTGCGGAGCAGTCCTCCCGTAATTATCTAGATTTTATACAGAGTGCATATGTGAAAACGGCTTTGGTGTCCCTTTTCCAGACAAGTTTCCTTACTTCCATTTAGGTCACTTTAGGTTTTGATGAAGCACTCATTTTACACTCTTTCTTTACCTTTAAATGTTTAATTGATTAGTTAACTTGTCTGCTGTGGTTTTGTATTTGACTGTCCCCTTGCCTTTATTCTCCTGATTGTACATATTGAAACTTGTTTATGTTTAATTTTGTATTTGTTGTTATATTCCCAGTTAAACTTCTGCTTTACTGATGAAAAATTCTTCTCTTTTCAAATGCACTCCTCTGCGGTCTGCGTCCACGGTGTGTCCACAGCAAAGTAAGAGCTAAATTTAGTACAACAGCCTTGTTTATCTTAACAGAGGTAATATATCTTCAAGCATTAAGACCACCCAATAAGACTCTCAGTAAGATTATGGGATTTGTCTCAATCCTTTTGTGTTCTGTTATGTCGAGCCATTTTGAGAGTAATTAAACCAGGATGTGTTTGTGAGTCATATACTCGATGAAATTAAGCCTCCAGAGTAAATATCACTCTTTATTATGTCCTTAATCTGGTGTTGACTTACTGGTTTTAAGTGTGTGTGTGTGTGCATTGCTGTGTATGTGTGTGTGTATTTGTGTGTGTAGACATTTGCACAGAATACAAAGCAGTACAGGACGAGATCGTTGACCTGCATAATGCCTTCAGGAGAGCCGTCCAGCCCACTGCCTCAGACATGCTGATGATGGTAAATCCTGCTTCCTACAGCTCAATAAAGATGGATCAGAAAATATTTGTCTTAATCCCAAGCAAATGTTGTTTCCTCTGAAGGAAAACCAATAAGGCTGATGAGCTCTTGTGCACAATGCTTAGAGAAATCATAAAAAGCACAAACAGCTTTTTGTGTAGTTTGATGAGTGAGCTGAGTCAACCTATAAGGAAGAGAACTTCAACTGTAGTCCAAAACCATAATCTGGCATGTTAGAAATGATGAATGAGTGCCAAAAAAATAAATAAGAAATCTTGTCAAAAATGAATATCATCCTGGATATACAATGAAGTTCTTGTGCTTAAAACTTCTGCATTTTCTTTCACTGAAATCACATCCTCTAATTCAATGTTAGCAACTTTACAACTACATAGTATGCAGTCAAAAAGTCTGTTAGTCCACAGAGAATAAAGATGATTTATTTCCTTTCCCACATTATTAGAAAGCTGGAGGCGTAAGGTTTCTGCTCAAAAGCAAAAAGTTAAATCTCTCTGTTTGTACTGGAATTGGGTTTAGGTATTTGGCCTCAAAGGGGAAGGCCACTTCAATCACAACCTCGGCATATTTCAAGGGCTGGAGTGGAACATATATTTTGAAAGATTCTATCAGGGATTCTTACCGCTAAAAACAATGATCGGGTTATCGAAACCACTATCTTGTAAACGAACGGATGTTTTCCCTCTGCGTTGGAAATGAAACTCCTGATTTCTTTGGATTTTGTTTCTGTATTCCAGAGCCACAGTGAGGATCTGAGAGTCAACTCTCAGGCCTGGGTTGACCAATGTATTCTGGCTCATGGCAAACCCAGCACCCGCCTGCTGGATGGTACTTTCCACATTGTTTATCCCCGCTCTTACTATTTTGATTCCATTAGTCTTTTACTTTTCAAATGTCATGAATTTAACTAATCCCTCAGAGATAATGTCAGACTTAGGGTTCACTGTGAACTGACTGACCTTGTGACCAATCACAGTGAGCCTTATCTTATCTGCAGTCGTTATATATTCTTTTAATAACAAATTACACTGAGTAAGATAAGTTATCATCCTGTAGCTAATCATCATGAGGGGTTTTTAATGAACCCTGCTTTATCTAAATAGTTTAATCAAGTGGGACATAAATACTGTGTAGAACTTGTGCTGTCACATGTTTTTCTTCATTGAGTAGGATATGAATGTGGCGAGAATATGTTCTACTCAGCCGTGCCGTACTCATGGACGGAAGTCATCAATGCCTGGCACGCTGAGGTGCAACTCTACCAGTATCCTGAAGGCGCCACCAACATTACTGGTCATTACACGCAGGTAAACCTTAGCTGTTGCCTCGGTAACATTAACGTGTTGGTAGAAACATGTTGTATTTTCTACAAGAGAAACACAGTTGTTTTCTTTGTGGGAGAATCTTTAACCAGTTACACATTTATGTATCTGTCTCAATACCTTCTTGCTTAAAAATAATAAAGCAGCTATAATCAATATCTGAAAACAACCAAAAAGTGCTGTTATAGAAGAGGGTTACAGGTGGTGATTATGACATGATCAGTAGCTCACTTTGCAGTTCCCTTCCGTCAAACAGAGCGTTTGAGCTAATTGTTTTGGTTTATTTTTGGGGTTCAATCTCAGTGATGTGGGGACTGCAGGCCATGACTCCCCAAATTTGGCCCAGAAATTAAAAACACCTGACATAAGGGATTAGAGCTGACAGTACTGTTAGCTACGCAGCTAATTTAGCAGAGCTGTTGGTCCATCAGAAAGCATCTCTCAAAGCTATGTGGGTGACTTTTTCACATATTATTAAGTTGTGTTTTTGCACAGTATACATGGTCCACTCTGCTACAGTGTCTTTTATTGCTATGTGGTCTGGTAATAAACCCTTCCTCTAGAAGACAGGGAAGACCTTAGAGTTCTGTGAGAGCAGCCTGGATGCCTCGAGGCAAACCTGGCAAAAACCCCGCGCTACCCTCTTCTCTAAAGTCAAACTGGATTCATTTGGTCTCAGGGGTAACGGTCACATCTCCCTCCTGCATTCCTTATAACGCCAGCCTCCCAACGGGGCAAAGCCCAAATGACCTGTGTCCCGTAAAGGGGGGTGCAACGTGGCTGAGTTAGCACTGCAGCTAGTGCTTGGGCTCTGCCCGGAGGGAACACTTGCTCAGCTGTCTCATCCCTGGTGTGCAAGTCCAGGCAGGAATCGCTTTAAATATCCTAGCTGCATTAAGCTGCAATAGCTGAGTCTGTAGGGACTTGGGTTGGAAACCAGAGAGTCATCAGTCCAAGTCCCGGTGCGTACCAAAGTATTGAAGTTGGTCAGGAAGTTGGTCTGGTGGCTGATGAGGTGCCATGTCACTTCCTGAGTACTGCCAAGGTGCCCATGAGCAAGGCATTAACCCCCAGCAGCTCTGGTGTAGTAGCACCACTCTGACATCTTTCCATTAATACATGTCCATAGGTCGTGTTTGTGCATGTGTGTATTTTGGGCCCATGTGATAAGAGGCATGTATCTTCATTACAGAGTGTATGAAGATGTTTGTAAAAACACGATCAACGTTACTCTCTGTTGTCAAACTATGCTTCTTTCCCATCTAAACAAAACGTTCTCTTCCTCGTCTCCCTCACTCCCACTGGTCAATAATAAACTGTTCCACTGAGCGCCCACATGTCCGGAGCACTTCCATTAAAGACTGGATTTGCAGCTGCATCATTCATGTATTTGCAGTACTTTTGATATTAATGGACTTATTTTTCCAGCGCGTTTCAGTCCTTACATTTGTTTCAGACTTTTTCATTTGCTTTTCAATTACTACTGTATCGTTTCAGATTTTTGCTGCACGTTCTTCCTAATGCACGTCGTTGTTTCAGCTGTTCAGACTTGCTGGCCACCGTACTTAGGAGTGAGATTAAATAACGATCTTAAGACAAAACATGAATGTGTCTGAACAAACATCATGCATGAGTAATTCTTTAAATAAAGTCACAATGAAATGCTGACCCTTTGTTTTGTGTGTGTCATCAGGTGGTGTGGTTCAGTTCCTACAAAGTTGGCTGTGGAGTTGCACTCTGCAATGACGTCTACCTGTATGCCTGCCAGTATTACCGAGCGTATGTGACACCCATGAAACAACACATGACCATGTTTTTGTCCTGAGGAGTTTGACGCTGGTTTAGAAAGTATTCAGTAATGTATCAGTGGTTTGTCATGTGAAGTTGGTCGAAAAAATTTAACTTTTTGATTTGTTTCACAGAGGAAACTTCATGAACACTGAGCCTTATAAGTTTGGAACCCCCTGTGCCTCCTGTCCTAATGACTGTGTGGACAACCTCTGCAGTAAGTCACAGACTTTAAGAGTGGTTTCACATTAGGGAACCGGGCCTTCATATGAGTACGCTTGACCTGAAAGACCGGTTCATTTGAACAGTATGAACTCGTACCATACTCGTGTACTGTGCCCGATTCCACTCGAAGAGGGGGGTCTCGGGTATGATTCATGTGTTCTCAAGGACAATTAGTGGGAGATGTGAACGCATCGGTGCTCAAACAAGGAAGTGGACCGCTATATGACACCGTCGTAACCGCGCATCACGAGCCCAATTCATCCTCTGAGCTGCACGAAAGCATTTTGTTAGGAGGAGGGTTGAGGGTGGCGTCTCTGAAAGAACAGAAACATCCACAGATAACAGTATTTACTCAGCCTGCAAGTGGTGGCCATGGTTGCTTCTTCTTCGTTCTGCTTCTTGGCAGATTTGCAAATCAACTATGTGCATACTGCCAGCTGCTGTTTCGGACTATATACAGTACATACCAAGTGTACTCGGGCAGAGAACGATGTTAGAAATTTGAACGTAGACCAACCGGGGAGGGGGGAGCAATCGTGTCTAATGTGAAAACGCCCTAAGACACATATTGTGGTTTCCTTGTCTGGCAAAAAAAAAAAAAAAAATCATTTCTGTTTCGTTTCAGCCAACCCTTGTCCTTACGTCAACAAGTACAGGGACTGTCCATCCCCGACAGAAGTGACTGTATGTGACCAACAGCTGAGTGAAGAATGTCCTGCTTCATGCAAATGCTCCAACAAAATCATTCCCAAATATTAAAAGTAAGCCCTTCAGATGCCTTTGACGCAAGCAAATGAACATGTGCCCATAAGACAAATAGGTGTCCCCTTTGCTTGCCTTCTGTCAGAGGTTCATTTGAGAATATAAATGTCTAACCTACACAAGGCGGGACGTATTTAGGGACATATCTCCATCTCAGCTTCAGGAATTGTAGAGTTATGAAAGCACAATGAAGACATTGTGCAATATAATGCAATCAAGAATGTTCATCCTTGACATTATCATACAATAAAGAATCATCAGAAAGTAAAATGTGCATGTTGTTTTTTTTATGGCTGATAATATACATATTTTATTGTATTGAGTAAGTTAGTAAGTAAGTAAGGGTCTGGAGCCTCACCAACTTGTATTTCAGAAAAGCTGAGCCCCCCACCCACAGGACCCATGAAAATCTTTTGATAATTTCTTACAAAAAATGTATAAAAAACATATCAGAATATGTCTACACACTTGTCCTTACCAAAAGACCTTTGTATAAATTTCAGCAGGCAGGCAGAGCCTCGCGCCCTCCTGAGATCTTCCCCTGATAGGGAAACCTGTTTTAAGGAATCACAGACCAAAAAGATTGGAAACAATTGCCCCAGATATTAAAATGTTGGTTTGAAAATAAGTATGAATCAGTGAGCTGTCAAAGGGAATCCACAAAGAAAATATGCAGCACAATAACCAAAAGCTCATTAACCTCTGCACACCAGCAGATGGCACTGTTGTACAAGTCAGCGGACCTCCTTCTCCGGTATCTCACAATGTGCTTATCTGCCTTGATCTGATCCAGTGGCCTGTGAATAAACTGCATTTAATCATGTAGAACAGTGTCAAACCTCTACTCTCTCTCTCTCTCCCTCTGAAGGAGAATGCTAGAATATAAATCTATATGAACTACATGTTACACACACACACTCTACAATGTGGGACTCCTGTTTCAGGGATCTTCTCACCCTCCATGAATTGATCATTTGTGGTGAATCTGTTCATCTAATCTCATATGTGACAGATCTATTTTCAGAAGAAACCTCTTTCAGCATCACGAGAGGCAGTTGTTCTGTGAATGTTATTACTTCACCATGAGGATAAGTTCATTGTCACTGTGTGCTGTCCTCATAAAGAGGAAGAGCGGACACACAATGTGACTCCAAACTGATAAAAACAAAAAAGTCATGTGAGCCCTTCAGAGAGATTATAGCTGACCGCAGCAGCAAGCATATTGACTAAACACCAAAGAAGATGTTAGGAATGATATAGGGCAGAACAAGGAGAAATATTGTATTACTAAAACTCATTATTTTCACCAGGTTTGTTAGTTTAAAAGTACGATAAGCACATCAAATTTATACTTAATTATGTAAGTTTTATAGTTTTCTTCTTGCTCTGCTCGTAGAAAATGTTATTTAACTGTCTTTAGGAGAAACTAAAAATTCCTGGAGCTATTATGTATGAAAGTGACCCAGTAGCCTAATGATTTTGTGTGTTTAGCATGCATGCTTGTTGAATTTTGTCTATAGGCCATGTATACTTTTTTATTGTGTTTTCTGTAGGCTATTCTTGTTGATTGTAAGTTTTTGTTTTTATGTATTTCCCTTTTGATGGTTGTATTGTGTTATACTGCATGTCTTATCGTGTCAGTTTTTTTAATCATTTTTGGGTGTTGTGTCACTCTTGATGACTTTGTATAGCTTTGTATATAATTTCTCGTTGACCTTCTGTCCTGTTAAGTCCGTACTTAATGTTGTTTATCTTGTTCCTTTTGCATTTTGTGCTCTGTGTTTTTACTTATTGACTTATAGGGCACCAAATACTCGCCTCACTAAGAGTGGATGCTCCATGTGCTGTATCTTTAACTATGTGCTTGCACCTAAACTAACAACGCACTCACTGAAAAACCAAATTCAGCAGGAAAATTGCAGGTGAAATGAAGTACAAAACACACACTTGTGACTTGCAATTGAAATCCATTTGTTTAGCCTACATTAAGCCAGGGGCTCCCAAACTTTTCAGCTCCCAAACTCCATGAGACTGGGGACCCCCACTGTCCCTGGAGGTGATTAAAGCATAAACTGTACTGTAGCGCACAGCAGCACACACTAATAGGCCTATCTCAACACTGGCAACACAAAAGAACAACACAGCAAATACAACAGCGATATGCACAAAAAGAAAGGCAAGAGGCAGACTACATGTAATTACCATGTATAGACTTTGAAAGATAACTGACAGCATTGTGAACTTTGATTAACATGTGTGGATAAGCAGGCGATATCACATTTTTCTTTATTACAAAAAAGGTAAGTAATAAAGGGGGCTTTTTGTCTTTGGGTTTCAAAATAATTAGATTTGATTGACATCACGGTCTGTGCTGCCAGATGCGCGAGACACAGACAAGTTCGTTCCTTAGCAACCACTCCTCTGTGAGTGACGGTTAATCAAAGGGCACGTAACGACACATCTCAGTTTAAAGTTCATTTTTTAAAACTTAAACGGAAGAAACACGGACTTGTCGACGTTGACTGAAAGCGGAGGGGTTGTCTGCCTTTGTTTACAAACCAGGGGGTTGAACTGAATGGACTTCAGAGTGGCTGTGATTGTGAAAACTAACTTCATCCAGCTAGCTTGCGGACGAGGAGGCGCTAACGTTAGCTAGCCGCCTAGCTCTGCTCTGCTCAGCTCAGCAGCAACCAAGCGGCAGTCTGACTGCTCAGTTGCAGCCACAACTTAAAAAGGAAGCTCGTCCTTCTCATGGAGAGACAAGGCAGCAGCGCTAAAGGCAAGTACACAAAGCCACAGTTCGCTTTAAGGCTTTTCTGAACGAGTAGATTTTAACGGATAACTTAACATGCCTTTTTGTGTGTTATTTAACGTAACATTTCCGACTAATGCAAAACTGGAGAGGGTTTTACTACAGAAAAAATCCAACATAAAGGGGGGGGGGGGGGGGTGCTCTCAGATGAAAACGTTTCAAATGCACTTAAAACTTACTGAAAATGCAACGAAGCCCTCACATACAGGGAAGCAAGTAATTTGTATGCGTTTATCACGCTGCATTCACGGCGGTAGTCCTCACTGGTTGTAAGTTAACATCCGCTCTCTGTTTAAACGAAGCGTGAGTGCTCAACGCTTCTGATTCATGCCTTTTTTGTATGTATGGCTGTGCTCTGTGCACGGCTTAATGCATGCTACTATTAACGTAACTGATGTTACTAATGTCACAATACCTAATTATGCTAATCGCTGTTGTTTCTCTTCACAGAGCACAATGCACGGAGCGAGCCCGTCTGTCTGTAGGAACCTGACAGATATGTGCACCGAGAGATGATATGGCAGAATTGCGTGTTACAACGAGGCAATAGGACAGGCAGGAAATTGGAGTAAAGCTGAAACATAAGGCTTTGCTACCCAGTAGCTTGCCAGCTTGTGTGTGTGTGCGTGTGTGTGTGTGAGAGAGAGAGAGAGAGTGTGTGTGTGTGTGTGTGTGTGTGTGTGTGTGTGAGAGAGAGCCTATGGCGGAGTTTGGGGAGAACGGCAGCCTGCCTCCATTGAATCTTGGGGATACGGCCGTGCCCAGCGACGAAGCAGCTGGGAAGACGCATTGCGAAGTGTCGGTGCTGAATGGAGACTGTGGGATATCAGATAATATGGTCGGCTCAGGATCCCATGTCGCACCTGGCATCCAAGCCGGGGTGGAAACCGCCAACACCTCTGTGGGATTGGATGGCAAATCGGAAATTCCACGCAGGAGCAGCATTATCAAGGTAAACACTTAAGTTAAAGTCTCTGTTAAGCCAGTCATTGTGGTGAGCTAGCCTGCACATCCTGCACTGCAAAAATGGTGTAAGAAGTTACAATGCAAAAAAAACCCTGCTGTAATCTAATTAGTCTCTTTTGTAACCTCAATATCAGTAACCTTACCTAGAATGTTATAAGACGGTTTTCATAACACAGGCATGTAATGGGATCACAAGAAACACATCCTGTACTTTGTCTGAATATTTTACAAAAGACATTGTGCTGGAAATCTTTCCCTTATGTGATCTGGAACTCAGTACGCATATAGATAGATATGTCTGCATGTAAAGGGGGGGGGGGGGGTTATAGTTGCAGTAATGTACAGAAGCAAAGCAATGAAAAAGCATACGTCAGACAATTACCATCTGCACAGTTCTACAAAAAGATACATGTGGGGGAAAGCTCTATTTTCTATGGTAAAAAGATTAATTTAAACAAAATCAAGATTGCACATGCATTGAAGTGGACTGAGGTACATGATAAAGATCATGTTTAGGCAGCAAAGGCAACCTGCCAAATCTAAAACAATATTGCACTTGGATGGATGTTAGATACAGGATACATAAAAGAATATAAATATATATAGTTGTGATGTAATGTTGAATGATACTGGTAATGAAATAGAATATTGAACATTGTGTTTGCTGACTTCATATTTGCACAGATTAATGACAGGGTCTGCCATGACATTGGCCAAATGATGCGCATTATAGTTTCATATAATTTCTATGACTTTTCAGAGAGGGACTTTAACGTTTTCAAGCACTTGCCTCAAGGCAAAGGACAATTTTGGTATCCCAAACCTACGTAAAACGATACAGAAATGGCAAGTTAATAAAAGTTGAAAAATCAAAAAAGACACGCACATCCCTCAGTGGGTGCTGGATCCAAAAACACAAATAGGTAAAGAAAAGCAAACAAAGGCCACACACTGAGAAGCTCCTGTGTCGAGCCAACATGCTCTGCTCCTCAGACTAATAATTTAATATAAGTTACCACATCTTCCCTGACTGTAATAATTCAATAGTTTTTTAATTACATAGTATAATAATGTTTTTGTTAACATATGGACAGTGCATTTTTCCTAGATTACAATCAAACCCACGCCACATGCCTCACACTCACTTGCTCATTCCCTCCCTCTCAAAATTTAACCAGTCAGTAATGTGTGCCATGACAAACATTACAAACATTTGTTATAAATATTGAATAGCTTATAATAAAGTGGCTGTCCAAAAGAATATTTAGGGAAAGGTCTTTTAAATTAGCTAAATGTCATTATCAGGAGCTTACCAATGGTGCAGTGAAAGATATTGGATCTAAAAGCCCTAAAGCAAACAAAATATTAGAGGAGTACAAAGATGACATGCTTCACCTGCTGAAGCTTCTTTTGCTGCTGTAGAAGATGAAGAGCCAGAGCTTTGGCTTGAGCTAGAGCGACAGTCTGATGTCAGGAAGAGTTGTCAACTGTTTACATTCAGTTTCGATCATAAATCAACGAGATGGGCTCAGAGTGTTCAAAGGTGTGAACCAGGCGGCTAAGGCAAAGGAGTTGGAATGTTTGTGGCTCAATAAATGTGGGAGGGTAAGGCTCACGGTATGCCTTTTTAGTCACAGCGGACCACCAGCATGTAATATTTGGTGTCAAAATAAAGTATCTTTTTGTTGCCATGGGCCATTGTTAATGTCAGTCCTTAATATTATCAACGTAGTAAAAAGAAACACAAAATAAATCCCTGACAGTGCTGGAAAATAAACAGTTTTTCATGACGTGCCTTAAGATGGCACTTCAGTCCACACCTTCTCCAGGTGCTGATCCACACGTTTCAGGTGAATATGTAAATGACTAACACTTCTCTTGACGTGAAAGCATGTCTTAACTATTTGGCCTCAGAATCCTTGCGCTGCAGACGATAGATCTGCATTTTAGGTTCCTTGTCTTTTGTATCGGGGCGTTGGGTGTATTGCTTCAGAGGCATCAAACATGATGACACTTCCTCACATTGCTTCAGTGTACTGTATGTTGAAACCCTCTGAGACGTTGTCTGTATCTAATGTCAGCAACTCTGTAATGCAAGTCTTGCTGCTGTATCTGTCATAATGTCAGCCTGAAGGAACAAGATTACAAATGGTATGAGGGAGTGACTGGGCAGTACTGAAAAATGTATAATTCTTTACATTATCGTGTTATCCTTGTCATTACCAGTACTCGTCCTCTACATAGCATGGCATTTTTTTCTGATGATGCTTACATTCAAGTTTTAGAGGTCAGTAAATTAGTAGTCAGAGTTTCATTCCCTCTGGGGCCAGCTAGATTTAAAATGCATGAGCTGGTGTAAGGAATGCGTTGAGAAGCACTTTTCAAATGGCAGTGTCTGATGTGTTTGAGTGCATTTGGTGGCTTAATCTTTTATTACCATGTGCACAATCCATTCCATTATAAGGTCTTTGATTGATGCTTGAAGTGAGATATCTCAGCTTCTCGCTGTTTCACTGGCAGATTATAGAGGCAACAAATTCTTGGCACATTGTTGGTGTTGAACTTTGATGTGCCCTCTGCCTGGAGATTGATGGGGGTAAATCGACATTTCTGCTTTGTAAAGTTCCGTGTAATCTCTCGCTGTACAAGAAACTGTCTTACTTCCCACGCCATTATAGTGCAATTTATTTCAGCTTCCAACTCAGATGTCCAATTTATGCGATATCAGGTCTGGGAAAGGGAGTGGAACCTATTTGAATAACAGAAATGTCAAACTTTTGACTGCTTTTTGAAGACGTTTTAAATGTATTTTAAGAGATGACAAAGGCTTCTTTATCATGTTCCTGTCAAGATGAATGCCCCTATCCAATTTAGTTAACTGGACCAGAGGTTTCAACATGGTGGTCCAGTGCCAGGGTATCCATGCAGAGAACACATCATTCTGAATACTCAATGACCTAAATGACCTCAAATAGAGCTCAAATGACCTTAAAGTGCCATATCAGACTGCACAAAGAAAGCCTTCATGGCAAGGCATTAGAAATAAGTGAAATGCACAACAGGTTAGTTTGAAATTAATTTGTGGCGTTTGCTTAGCAACAGAACACACAGATGGATAAACAACCAATGACTCACAGCAGAAATGCTGACTTCCGATAAGCTGCAGCCAAAATTAATGTCATGCCAACTTAGCATTGGAAGAACGGGGACTGTTACCAAGGTTTTGTAGTAGACTGTAAACCATGATTGTAGTCTTAGTGACATCACCCCATTGGTTTTCCGAAACTGGTTGAGTCATAACCAGAAGTTGCAGCTTGGGTTTGGGTTGATGTGGGAAGAAGAACTTGTTAATCAAGATTTAAAGAAAATCTGTGATACCATCCAAAATTAATACTGCTCATGCACAAGTAAAGGTCATTTGTTTTTGCTGTCAATTATTGAGCTTTAAAGGAGCAATATGTAACTCTGACACCCAGCGTTTAAAATGGGTACTGCAGTCCAAAAATGCGCTGTCTCTCTCTCTCTCTCTCCCCCCCCTCCTCCCTAAGGGTCAATTGATTGCCATGTTGCAGACACTGAAGCATCAGCTTGGCTGTCAGAGAATCCAGCACTTCTTTAATGTCTGATGATATAGGTTACTTTATCATTTAATTCAGTAAATATCTTACAAATTGCTACTTTAAAGATAGAAGGTCAGACCAGGTAAAAATTAGACATTTGAATTATTTAGGGATATTGCAATCGGTGCATCTCTAATTATAATTTTGCCTTTACAGGTGAGGCTGTCAATGAGGCTTTGGGTAGAGAAAGTGAAAAGATATGTCATTATTCCTAATTTTCTGGTTTTGGCAAAGAAAGAAACTCAATCATTTTGTAAACAACTATGCAGCAAGCTGTGACCTCCTCTACACGCCAATATATTCTCTTAGGCGTTTTTTGTTTTTGACAGCTAGGACAATCGAATGCTGAACTGATAGGATGGTTGTGCAGGGTTGGAAGTGTGTTAACAAGGCAGCCAGATTCACACTGTAAGGCATAACCCCCCTCCGTTTTTGGTAAACAGCTTCTACGAAGTGATGGGAGGATGTGGTCGGGACAACACCAACCACACCAGCTGTAAAGCAGAGTGCTTAACAATAATCTTCTATAAAGGTTTCTGTCGTAACATATTTGGTGGTGTGGGTGTGTAAGCATGCATGCTTGTGTGGTGACTGAGGGGGTAAGCTAATAGAACATCTAAACTTAGACCTTTCTTCCAGAAATGTATGTGCACTGTCAGAAAAGTAAAGCGTGCAGTCCTCAGTTGACACAGTGAAAACCCTTTCATATTTATTAATATGATGTTTCCTGATTTCTGAACTTTGAGAAATACTCAACTCAGAATACACTCACCTTCCCACTCATGCTTGAAATGATTGCCAATTTTCAAGTACATCCAGAGGAGCTACTCTAAACCCTCTCACTTTCCGTTAACACACTCAGTATATTTCAAACTGTTGTTTTGCTGCCTCATGATCCCCCCCCCCCCCCCCCCCAGGTAACCCAGATGCTCTTTTTAATTAGTAAAGTTAGACCTACGGGACATGATTAGGGTTACACTTGTAAACAGTTTAATGCTACAGAATTACGAGAAGTATCTATGGTTGTTTTTAATTCTCTGGAAACCATTTCTGACCACAACCTATCCCCACATCCTCTTTATGAAAGATTAAACTACCAAACTATGACAGCCATTTTTCCATCTGTATCAGGGTGACTCAAAGATAGTTTTTTGGTTTTGCACTAATATGCTAACCTTCATTTCCCCAGAATAATGTCAGTATAGTGAAAGCTCCAATAAGGAGAAAAGGCTTCTAGTCCTTTTATTTTGTTGTTGTTTTCTGTCTGTGAAATATAAAAAAAATAAAAAAACAACCTTGAAAAGAAAGCAAGAGGCCAGAGGCAGAGTGGATTTGTCTGTGGTGTAGCTCCAGGTTTTGAGTTTTTTTTTGTTTGTTTACATTTTCTCATAAACTACCAAACTCTTTTGAATTAAAACATGACTTCTCATCAGTGTTAATTTTGTGAATGAAAAACGATAAATGGCCGTTTTTTCCATGTCAAAGACCAGACGTTGACGAGCTAAAAATAGATCTCTGATGATAAAAACCCTGGCGACACGTATATTTAGTTTTCATTAACGAGACAAAAATTTAAGTGGTGGGCTGTTGGACATTCAAAATCCATGAATCTATTGTCCACTCTGAATCTAATCTGTCATCAAGCAGCTGAGAGGCGCTGCTCCGTTTCAAATACGCAGACATGCAGGAAAGGAGCCACAGGTCGGATTTGAATCTTGGCCGCCCGCTCTCGAGGACTTCACCCTCTGTACACGGGGCGCCGCGTACTTACCACAGGGCTACCGGCGCCCCACCAAGTCTATTTTCGACGGAGCTCGCTGCAAGCATGTTTCAAGCTGAATAGAATCAACTCAGACAGGAAGTCAGAAAATAAAAAGGGAAGAGCATCTGGTCAATTTCAAAATAAAAAACAATAATCAGACTCCCGATCATATGTTCCATCACTTTATCAGCATTACGTCAAAACAGACACCAAATGAACAACAAATCAACCTCAGAAAGACAAAGCAACATGTTATTTGCAAGTTTTCCTCCATATTCCAGCGTGATCTTGTATTTGTCCTGTGATCTTGTAAACCTGTGTGTGCAGCTGCTCATGGCTGCGCTTAAGCTTCAGAAATGGAGCGTAACGAACTACCGGTATGTGGATATTGGTTGTAAGAATACATCTAAAATAGCTGCTAAAACACTGCTTCACATCAACATTTTTCTGATATGAGATTTAGAAGATCTTAAGAGACAGCCTTAAGGGGATACTTCACCCATTTGCATTAAGCTTTGTATCATGTGATCAAACCTGGTAGTATTTTTGAATGGTCGTGCATGCCGCCCTTATTTTCTCCTGAGATGGAAATCTTTGTATTTCTAAGAGAAGTCAGAGCAGTGTATGTTTAGGCTAAATAGTGACAATGTGTTACAAAGGCACTGTGTATAACTGTGAATAATGGCTTAGGTGTTTACTCGTCTATTTAAACAGTCTTCACAAGTCACTTCTAACCATGCTGCATGTGGGTGGCCAGTGGCCGGAGAAATAAGGAGCCTGTTGCCACACTTAATTTCCCGCCTCACATCTCACCTCAGATCCTCTTCAGCAAAGACTATCCTTCCATTGCTTAGTTAAAAATACTTATTTCACAGTTTTGCTTGGAGTATGAAACAAACTTGGTGTTTCAATCTGCTAAATGTGAAAACAATACGGTATTAGTTCTGGTGGAACAGCAGGGCTATGATAGTGCATCACAACAGTTTTAAACGGGAATCCTGTTTTTCTATCATACAAAGTCGGGCTCCGTGGAAATGTGTTCTGAATTACACAGTTCAGCGCATGTCATCTAAGGTGTGTTTGGATTAAAATGAATTATGTGTCGCATCTAATTTGATCATCTACTCTAGCAGCAAGAAAAGCAAAGATTACAGTACACTCGGTTTTCTTTTCTTGAAAATACGACTCCTGTGAGGGCTCGATGGGAGTCTGAATTCATGTTTTAAATGTGTAGAAAGGTGAACTCCTGGGCTATTGTTGAGGGGAGAAGAGAATAATCAGCTGATGTATGATTTTGTAGGTGTGTGTTGTCTTGGTGGTTTTTCTGTGAAGTCTTCGAAATATTATTAAGCCCCCCCTTCTGCACATGCCTGCTGTTTCTCTTTGGCTCCTTCTTTGTGTGCCGAGGACTCTTTCATCTCTTTGTCAGAAAGTTTCCACTGTACATCTTTTGGCATTGAGCTACACTGTGCTCACCTAGTTTGTATTTGACAGTAATGATTTTAGATAAAGTTTCCTTCAGCTTCAAGACTTGGCAGTGGAAGGCAGCACTCGGTTGTAGATTTACTTCAAACACTGTAAATGTTTTATATTGATGTTCAAGTGTTTTGGTATTGCTTTATGAGACAAAGTATTATAGTGATGAAATGCTTCAAAAGATGCTTTCAGTATGTCTGCTGTATGTCAAGTACCATTTAATATTTGTAATAATGCTTTCATCAGTTTAACACTATATTTATAAATAGCTCCAAAACCCATGATTCCATTCTGCTTCCTGATTAATTGTGCTTAATACTTACAGGTGTTTATAGTACAGCACATTACTCTATTTGAGTACCTTCACTTGAACGGGTAAGTGTAGTCATTACTTGTTCTACTTCGTACGACCACATAGAGAATTGAAGCAAAGGACAATGAATCAGGGGAATTAGGTGTGAAACAGAATCTCTCCTGAATTGACTTTTGAAGACGCCTTGAGCAAGTAACCTAACTTTAACTCATTCACACTGAGTATCCTGGTTCAATAAAGTCCTACAGCCTGAAGTAGTTTCCATTAATGCACCAGTGCTTCTCCGAGGTTTTTCTTCTAAAGGCCGTGGCAGGGTCTGACGGGTACATTTACTTTAAAGATTTGAAAGTTATTACCATAACATATTTAAGGTACTTAAATGTAAGAAGTAGATATGATTAATGGGGACAGTAAAGGTACATAATTGATGAGCCTTTTTCCATCTGAGTATTTTTGTGCTACAAGAGCAGCATGCTTTACTCTCGCGCGTCAATTAAAGCACTAAAAGTCTGTGGCTGTATCATCAATGTTTCAGCAAAAAAAATCTGAATCTATGAAGCCCATAGAATATGTCATAAGAAAACAAAAGCGTTGTAACGTCTTCAGTTAAGAGCCAAATGTCATATCCTGCCTCTGCATCTGCGAACAAACCATGTGTCTTTCAGTTTGATTTTTTTTTTGATTTCTTTATTTAAAAGGGACAACGTACATTAATTAACAAGAGCAACAAAGTCACACATGTAAATGTGCCAGATTTAGCCATGCAGGCTAATTTTCATCTGCAGTCCCTTGATTGTGTAAAAGATGAAAACTCGCCCTCAGAGACATTGCTTTGTGAAATGCATCAAAAATATCCATGCTCTGCAGAAATTAGTATTTTGTGCCTATCTTTTTGGAGGGACGGGAGATCGAGTTGGGGTGGCAGGCCACAACTCCAACTGAATGTTAGGGGAAGGACTGGTCACTGTTGTGGTGGTGTAAATGCTCTTGATATTGCTGAGCATTGTCACATGAATTATTCATATTGTCACACGAGAAACTCCCCACAAAGCACTACCAGTGATTTCTCTGCCATTATATAGGCTGAGTCTGCCAACAATAGACATTTTCTGTTATACCCAAACTCCTCTCTTCTGAGAGAGATATGCTGGATATGACTGTGAGCAGTGCAGCTTGCATGATTGAGTGTAATCAATTCGCCCCAAACCAATGCCACTGGGCGGTTGATGGGGTAATTAATTACAGATCTTTTGACATCCCTCCTTGATGTAGGGTCCTTTTGCCTCTTGCTGTCTCACATTCGCTCATTGTGCCCTCATGTGTTCAAGGCATTCATTCATCAGCTCAGGTGTCACTGATTCACACAAGTGCTGCCTGCCGCGTCCTGTTACTTCAAGGGTATCTCAAATGACCTGGCAGTGATTACAGTTCTGCCACATTAATGGGAGTAGTGGTTCTTTGCCTGTATGATGACTTTGATTAATATTTAACTCCAATAAGCAATGAATCACAGAAATGAGATTACATATTTTAAAAAGGTGTGGAATTATCAATAATTACATTTCTACACCACTATCATATCCTCAAAATCAGAGCTGTAACTCTGTGGTGTCACTAAAATGTATATTTATCAAGCGCTGAGTTGGCTGTCACTCCTAAAATATCTGTTTATTAAAAATAGGGCCCGACCGTTATGGGATTTTTAGGGTCGATACAGATATTGGGGAGAGAAAAAGATCCGATACTGATCTATTGACCCATATCTTTCTTAGATCTATGTTTCTTCAGATCATTCGTTAGTAAACAAAGCACTAAATGGTCTTTTGCACAAAACTGATTTACCCGTACATACGACGTATACTAAGAAGCATCCAAACCCTTCAGATTGTCTTGGAGGCCATGTTAAAATGGGGTTCCTGGTACCTAAGCCAAGTAAAGTGAAAATGCTTACATTCTTTATGTTAACCACCTGTGGGATGAGCTTTTAAAAACCTGAGGTCAGCTAAAACTCTCCGCTCATTTAAATCATGGCTAAAAACAGTTTACTGCAGCTTTCAAGAAAGAAAGACACATACCGTAAAATCCGGTGTATAAGACGCATTTTTAATACCTATTTTATCGTCTTAAAAGTTGGCTGCGTCTTACACCGGTGCGACCAATATACTGGTATAAAATACTGAAACACGTGCCGTCATTACAGCCGGTGCAGCAGCCCCTATCACTGCGACCTGGGTTGATTAAAAACCTTACAGTCTATGTTAAAAACCCATCCCCATTCCCCGTGAATTAAAAGCTGAGTGCACGCTGTGCTGGGAAAGACGGCGACACAGACCAGGCTGGCTGCGCGACTTTTTCCACATCTTTTCTCCCTAACGAGGTGATAATCATGCATTTACAGAAAACAGTGGTATATTGTTCCGTAAATAAACCTTGTGGAGTGCTCTTTTGATTGAAAGAGTCCTATATTAAAGTTAAAAAGTGACCAGCGGAGTCAGGCAGCGCGACTTGCAACGTCGCAAGCTAGGAGTCTGTGCCTCACAACTTTCCCTGCAGCAGGCTGAGAGCTCAACTACCGTACTGTAGCTAGTAGGAGTGCAAATTCCCGAATGTGAAAACAGACGGAACTAAAGAGCGACACAGCAGCACAGAAACTGCACGTTGTAGACATCGCTGAACACAATATAAATCGTCACGCAGGAAGCGCTTCAAACTTTTTATTTTCTCTCTAAGAGACCTTCAAAACAGGGTGCGTCTTATATACTGGTGCAATTTATATTCCGGATTTTACAGTAACTTCTTTTAATCTTACTTTTTTGGCTTACTCTTTCTTTGATTTTATTGTCTTGCAATATTAATGAGTTCTTAATGCCCATTTAAAACATTTGAATTGCCTTGTGCCTGAAAGATGCTTATAGAGCCCTACACTCTCTTATTGCCTTATCTGAGCCTTAATTTAATTAGCTCCTTTTGGTACCAAAACAATCAATTTTTTTGTCAACCATGAGAAAATATAACTGTTTACATCATGTCAAAAACTGTTTACTTTAGGCGTGGCTCATTGTTATTTGATCTCAAAACATGAAAGCTTGATAGAATCCCAAACTGAACTGCTGAGGTCAAGTCTACAGAGACTTAAAGTGGGCTGTATAATAATGAAAGACTTTTTGACACTTTATTAGTTTGTAAATGTCAACATACTCTTGATATTTCTATATTTATGTCCCAGAGAAAACAGCCTGTTACGATATGATTAAAATCAAATTGACCACTTAGTTGTTATCCTAAGTGCCTCAGCATTGTTGTTCAACATTAAAGGGCTCCTCGGATGAATCAGCTAAACTGTTTTGCAGTAATAACTATGTTGGCAGCGGTAAGTCTTGTGAAATTGGCAGCTTATATCTTCATTGCACTCACATAGCAATCGAAGCGTTTGAAGCCTGCCAGTGCTCTCAAACTGTCTCATCATGGATGCCTTATCAGATGCTGAGCTGATGCTGCTCACTCTGCCGACAGCTAGTCTGAACTGTGACATGACAGATTTGCTTGATCATTCTCCGATTGAGGTCTGATCAGAATGGAAATAACGTCATTTTTAGCTGTTGCAGTTATGACCTGACTTGAATAATGTGCAGGTGCTTTGAAGTTTGACCTGATTGAACGATTCAGTGGTTTCATATTAATGAATGGTGCAACAGTCTTTAGTAGGGATTGGTATTAAGAAATTGTATTTTTTTGGTACCGGTACCTCAGCTCAGGGAAAGGATGGCTTGGGCTACCTACTGCTGGTACGTCCTCAGTATGAACAGTATAAACACGAGAAGTCATACAACATCTTCACCGTCGCTAGACTGCACAATTACTAGTTGGTTAAACTAATTATTATTCTATTTTGGCCTTCAATGCCAGTTTGGAAATAAATACTGCCATGCAAGTGGAAGTGTTTATGGTTTAAATGCTTTTGAAAAGGGTACCCTCAGCAGTTTCACACTAAAAAAAGAAGCAGTGTTTTTCACAGGTTTGTTTATGGTGATTAAACCCAGAAGGGGAACTGAGAAGGCCTGAGATCCAGGCTTAACACCTAAAAGGTCAACTACAAAATTAAGCTGCAATGACATGCTTGTTAACTT
This sequence comes from Labrus mixtus, assembly GCF_963584025.1. Taxonomy (NCBI): domain Eukaryota; kingdom Metazoa; phylum Chordata; class Actinopteri; order Labriformes; family Labridae; genus Labrus; species Labrus mixtus. Next base: position 9,776,156 of record NC_083622.1, on the reverse strand, counting down.
TATATTTGGTTGTTCCTTTCTTCTGTCAACAACAAAGCAGACAAATACAGCAACCTGACAGACCTTTAGGTGTACTTTTTTTTTTTTTAAGAATTTGTACTAATAATTGAGATTTCACAGAACAAAAGCACTGCTTAAGTTAAACCTGATGTATGGTGCAGGTATGAGAATCTCATGGGACAATTAAGTAGTGAGATTAGGAAGAGATAAATTACATTGTTTGGACTTTTTTCTGCCTCGTCCTTGACTTATCCAGAGGAAAGGAAAGGAGTGGGTCTCATTGTAGCAACTAAGGATTTAGGCAATCTTCAATATAACATTGACTCTGCATTCACAGTGCGGGACAGTATCCAACGACCTCAACATGGTCCTGTGGAAGATGATGAAGATGATAATATAGGTGTTTAGACAGCGGGTAGAGATATTTCCCACCCTGTAGACCCAGTATATGTGTTACTCTATGATGTGAGTCGCTTTGGATAAAAGCGTCTGCTAAGTGAATTGTAACATTGTAACTTGTATGCAACATAATCAGTTAAACAGCCATCTTTTATGATGGTGTGTTTTGTTTTTTCTACTGATATCAAACCCATCAAACTTTGGAAAATTATGTCATCGCTGTGAAATAAGAAACATTGCTGGTAACTATTCAAAACCTGATTGTGCTTGGCTTGATTTTTGGACATAGCCTACTCACTGCTTATTTGGATGTCACGTAAGTGTGTTTATATCAAGGTCATTACGTGTCAATTTGTTTGCAATATGAAGCTACAAGTTAACCAAAGTGTGCAAACATTAGCCTGCTAAGACCACAGGGAATTGCAGCTCAAGCCAGGGACAATTTTGTCTGCCTATTGCTCTTAATGGTGCTTAATTATGGTGCGTTCTAATACATCTAAAATACAGTTTTGGAGTGCTGCCCTAATTGTTTTTCTTGTTGAAATTTTTTTCGGGATTCAGCACCCAGTTGAGCGTGTTTTCTCTGTCATTATTCATGCGTTCTAATTCATAACTACTTTGTGCGAACGCAAGGGGAGAGGGGTTGGAGGTGTATCACTGGAGGAGGGTGGGGGCTTCAGAACAGCGGTGTCGTGTTTGTTTAGGTTTCATGCTGGTGCTCATCTACTGGATCCAAAAAGTTGCACATTCTTCCTTTGAGGAATTATTACTACAGTACATGTATGTTTTTATGATCATTTGTTCTTTCTTATTAAGTATAAAGATATGTAAAAGAAGTAATACTTTTGTAAAACAAAGAAATGTCCCATTTGTTTCTCTGAATGTTTATGGGACTCCAATGGTTGACCAGCCTGCCCCCAGAAGACACCGGCTACTTTTGTGTCTTTGTTTGCAACTTAATAAAGTACCAATACTGAGTGAACGTACTAAATAACATTAGTGGATTAACAAATGAATTTGTTATTGTAACTGTGGTTAATGGCTCAATCAATATTTGGGAACATTAGAGTCTCCCTCCCAGCGCCAAGAGCCAAAACACTTAAAGCTGATGATGTGAATTCTGGAACAGTTCCTCAGAGAGCAGTTTGGAGGAAAATGGTGGTGAGCAATTAATCCGAGGCACCCAAGGCGTTTTTCCTCTGGTTAACAGTACATTTGACTTTTTTGGGGGGGAAGAAATACTGCCATGCAAATGATCCATTTATTTAAAATTCAAGGAACATTTTAATGGTTTCAATGCTTTTCATGGAGGTTTTCAGCTTGGGGAGGGTTATTGCAAGACTTTTCAACCAACATATTTAAATATTTAGTTGTCTTTCTAGACTGCTCTTGCTAATTGTGTTCCACTTACGTAACAATTTTGCTTATACACCCACCAGTGTTATGCAATAGACCTTTAGGTCCTAAGAGGTCAGACTGTCTAGAAACAGAAGGCAGTATGGGGGTCTAACATAAGTTTCCTGTAAGAGTTGGTTTAAAGAAAAAAAGAGCTACGTTATAAACAGAGTAAAATAGATTAAGACTAAAATACTTCTTCAGCATCTGCTCATGTGGAACTCTAGATATAGACGTTTCACTCTCTCTTCTATCTCTTGAGGAAATGGTAGAGCTTTAAAAGTTGACTCCCAGGGTATAACACCTCTTCACACTTCATTTGACTGATGACTCATCTCTTATGGTACAGAAGAGACACAGCTGGGCCTTCACCGGATTTAAACTCATCTGGGATTTGAGTGTAGAGCAGCTGGAGAACTAAAAAAAAAAATATCCACTTACTAAATTTAGTCTGACAACATGTACTGTTATAATACAGTGCTTCTCAAACTTTTTCTTCTTGGCCGCCTTTGGCAAATGGAAATATTTTCAAGCCCCCCCCACCCCTCACCATACACATCGACATACAATAAACACACTGTCACGCTCTTTGCTAACACACTCCTGTATATTCAGGATTTATCTCAAACATTGGCTGCAAAAAGTGTTTAACATCAAACTAACAAGCCGATTTAAAGAGAAAGCAACTAACAGTGATACGGCAAAATGAAATCTCCTCATTTCTTACATCTGATGTAGATTCATTTTTAGCCTTACATTTACCTAAAGTTCCTTTACAATATCTGCCATGCTTTGCGAATAGTTAAAAATTGTGTGTATTGTTTTTGTTAAGCCTTGCCAGGCCCCCGTTATAACTCCAGGCCACCCCTAGGGGTCCCACTTTGGGAATCACTGTAATAACAGTTTAGCTTTTGAATATTGAGTTTTGAATACATATGAGTTCTATTATACATAAAGGTCCTATTGTTGTTTGGTTTTGATTTAAAGAGGTCATATTATGCCCTTTTTGGGGTTCGTATATTTAATCTATGTACCTACTAAAGTATGTTCACAATAGCTAAAGTTCGAAAAAAGTGTCTGTTTTGCATGTTCTGCCGCTCCATGCACCGGCTCGCTTCTGACTCTCTGTCTAAGGCTCTGAAGTGCTCACGTTCAGAGTCCCCACGTGTGCCAAGTCTGATCTGATTGGTTGGCCTGTCGGCTCTGCCGTAATTGGTCAGTCGCTCAGCACAGTTCTCGGAAATGTCACGCCCCTTTTACCATATTGGGAATGCAGCCACTTTTGCTCCGAGGGGAGCAAAAACATTAGCACTACTGTGCTACCGCAGGCTACGACATATCGTGGGCGTGCTACAGAAGTTAATGGGCTTGCAACATGAGCTGCTGGGCTTGACACAACGACCCAATGGGCTTAGATCAGTGATATCACACTGACAAGACGTCACACTGGCAAATTGTTTTCGAGTGGGGCTAGAACCGAGCGTTACATGCAGCTAACGCTGCAGCTAACGCTGCAGCTAACAGGAGAACGTAGGGCAAGCTGCGTTTCCGCGGACTTTGAATTTTTGCACATAGATGTGCCTAAACATGCACAGGACACTTGGAAAACACACTAAAGAGCATATAAAACCAGAAAAAGCATAATATGACCCCTTTAAATTTATTCTCATTTCACATGTTATCATGTGTGCATATTCCCTTTAAAACAAATCTACAACTTCACTCATGACAATGACACTGCATCATGGGAAAAAAATGCTTGTGCACATGTACCGTGAAATTTGGAATACAATTTGCTCAGGAATATGAGATGCAGTCTTTTTTTGGGGGGGAAATTCAAGTGGAGGGAGAAAAAAATGTCCACCATGTGCAGTTTCTGTGCAGCTGTGTAGCTTTTTCTGTTTTCACCATGTGGAGTTTGTAACCCTGCTGTCCACCCGTATGGTTGTTGAGCTCTCAGCCTACAGTAAGGCTGATAGCTGTGAAGTACAGACCCACAGCCCACGTCCTATTAGCCTTGAGTCCCGCTGCCCACTGCTGGTCACTTGTTTTTAATTGAAGAATCTTTTCAATCAAACCAGCACCACCAACAAGCTTTATTAGTTATCAGCGTACCACTGCGTTTCTTTAAATGCATTATTATGACCTATTGAGGGAGAAATGCTTTTGAAAAGTGTTGCTACCAGCCAGCGCTGCGTTGCTATGTATCCCAGCACGCTTTGCAAAGCAGCTTCTTGCACTACACAACGAATGGAGGTGAATTTTGAATTGTTTCAGGTCACGTGCACTGGGGGTTGGTGGCGGCTGCATTGGCGGTCATGATCGCACGTGTCAGTATAATATAGTGGTGGTATATTGATGCAGCCCACTGAAATAGATATTAAAAGTAAGTTTTATAGACCAGACTTCAGAGACGACTAAATCAGGTTAAAGGAAAATTCTAGATATGGTTTTGGCTTTGATAGCTTCATCATAGTGTCTTTTGCAATCATTTTGTTTTTTAAATTGTTATCGTGGTTGCAGTCAGAGAGTCTCAGCACCATTTCTAAAAGTCTTTTTAAAAAAAAGTCTTTATATCATCTTTTTTTTCCTATCTTACTATCAACAGGAGGGATTCTTTGTGACTCATTGCTCTTGTTTTTATTTGTCTATCAAAGCTCTTTCTGTCACACTCTTACTCTCCTGTCACTTTGTCCCACATAAAAGATTTGTTGGATGTTGTTTTCATCCTCGTCTCCTCTGCCCATTGAACATTTCAGCTGGTTAAACACTGTCTGGTTTTTTGTTGATACAACTTGCAGGAAGATAAAGAATGCTTTGTTTGATCTTGAAATAACAGTTGTTATGAACTGCGCTATAGAAGTTAATTGATAAAGATATAATGCTCCTTACACTAATTCATATTCAGTATAAACACATGTTATCATAAACAAGTTAGAGGTGAAAAAGCTCCAGCAGTACTTGTAGTATAGAAGATCAACTTTATTAACAAATCAGACCGACGTGGCTTTCATCGGGGTCATCCTGAAGGCCAAAAGCCAAAAAGCGTAATCCTGTAAACATTTGATTTAAACTCGATACTCGAAGTATTCTGACAATGTTTTTTAATGTTAAAGCCACTTTTAAAATGGTAATAAGTAGGGGTGTAAAGGTACACATACTCGGACCGGACCGTTTCGGTAAAGGGCCTTCGGTCTGGTCCGCACGCGGACCGATCTGAGTACGCGCAGAACAGAAGTGCTTTAATCTGTGTTCCCACACAGACCGCAAAGTGGAAGCACACCTCAGTGTGAAGGAAGGCTGCAGCCGCCGGTATGGGACACAACTTTTAGTTAGTAAATTGTAAAAAAGTTCAAACATAAACTGTGCAAACTCTGCAATTACTAGTTCCTCGAGCCCTTTCGGTTTGGATAGTTGCATATAACCGGGATGGAGTTCTTTTTACGGACTTACTCTTAAGTTTCGTTTTCATTTTCAGCGATGATCCCGCTCCAGCAGCGCTGCTGCGCAAAAGGGGAGGGGGAGACACGTCTATGTGGAAGCATAACCTGCAGCATGATAGAATGAACACCTTCCCTCCCCAACAGACAGCCTTTTGCTAGTAATTCTGAACGGGCCAAAGCCATAACAAATGCCGCTTCTCTATATTAATTATTCTGCGATGAAACTATATTGTCCCAGATGTGATTAGGTTTATTATGTGCTCAAAGGGCATTCAAAAAACTTTTGGCTTAATAAACTAAAAGGTGTCACTGTAATTAAAAATAAATATTTTTACATATAGGCTATATTAATTACTTCATTTCATTCTAAAATACTTTATTTCATTCATATCTCTTATTTATTGGAGACTCTTTTGGTTGAAGGATGCAGCATAAGTTTACTTTTTTTACAATGTTTAATTTAAAAGTAACCTGAGCAGGTGTACAAGTCTGAACTGTCGATGCTGCACTTAGCCCAATTTGTAAAAGGGAAATTCTAAGTGTTCCTAATAAAGAAAAAAAAAGTGTTGCATCAGGTCCCTTTACTGTACCGAAAATGTACCGAACCGAAGCTTCAAAACTTGGAACCGTACCGAACCAAAATGTTTGTGTACCGTTACACCCCTAGTAATAAGTTTAAAACAATATAATGGACATTTTGATTATGATATAACACATTATAAGTCTCAATGAAATTAGCTGCTTCTCTTTGTCTTTTAAGTAAGTTTTTAAGGATTACTATATAAGACCCTCTTCAGGATAACTCGTTTTTTTGTGGCAACCAGCTTAGTGAGCCCTTTTATTATTTACTCTGGGGTTGGACTTGAAATCCTTAAAAAGGTAGGTATCCCACAGTTAGAGCTGTGGGATATTTATGAGCTTCTTAAGTAACCATGCTGTCGCCTCAGCTTGCCTGCTAGGTAGTGGTGCTGACTTTACTGCAGTCCAGAATCTAATCCAGTGCTAGAAGTGATTCAGCATCTAACCCTTGATATCTGGACAGGAATAAATTCTAACCCTTGATATCAGGACAGAAATAAATTGTTCAGCAGGGGCATGAGATGTCAGAATGTTTCCAGTTTAAGAAATATGTCAGTGTCCAAATTGAATTGGTTGTTTTATGACATCGATGTTGAATTTTATAGAGAGGGGGCCTTGAAATGGGATCATTTAATAGATGTTTATAGACACCAGGAGTGCCCGGTTAAATTGGAACAATCAGGATAGATTTTAGGCTGACATAGAGCCCTTTTAAAAAAAAAAAAGAAAATTCTAGATTTTTTATTCTAGAGACAGGACATGCGATAGAATCAGAAACCGGGAAGAGAGAGAGAGTGGGGAAAGACCTGCAGGGATGAAGCCACAGGTTGGATTCGAACCCGGACCGTCCACTCTCGATGACTTTAGCCTCTGTATATGGGGCGTATGCACTAATCGCTAGGCTATGGGCACCCCCAGAGCCGTATGCAATGCGGATGATTCTGCTTTGATGCAGTGACAGAACAGAATCAATTATTGCGTGCTGAAGTTGCTCGTAGATTTTCCACGGCTAGAGGAATACATTTGATTTATTTTGGTTTACATTGTAAAGAAATGTATGTTAACATTGATTTCTGCCACAGAGATTCTCATACCTGCAGCATTCACACTTTCTAAATCATAAAGAAGATCATGTTTATTTGACTACTTGTCTTCATGGATGAAAAATAGCCAAGTGCAGTTATGTAGAAAATTGAGGATGCAGCACGTCTTGATGCATCATGATACCCAAACGCTGACAGGATAATCATACTGGAATACAATCATAAGAACAGTTAAGATGCACAGCTCTAGATGGTGTGTTGTCTGGGATGTAGGTAGGTAGGACAGTGGAGCAGGGAGTAATGGGGCCAGTGTGATATCCTCGGTTGTACACTCAGTTCATAACTGTTCACTGAGCCTGAAAATAACGCAGGATTCAGTGCAGCAGGGGATTCAGATTCCGATGGGATCTGTGAGCGGTTAGATATACATTGTGTCTAAGTTATTAACCAGCTTTCTCATTGTGTCTTCATCGGCCTGACTCACTCTATAATTTTCACTGACTGAGTCAACATACACTCACAAAATCCAAGCCCATATGGAAACTGTATGTAAAGGCAAAGAGTTACTTCCCCTGTCTGCTTGAGCCTTCCTGGATTAGTCCTGTCTTTCTATCTTTATCATGAAATAACATTCAAACACCTAAAATAATTTTTTAATACTAGCTCTCCAAACATAAGAGGGGTTTTCTTTTCTGCACATTACTAAAAAGAAAATGAAACCTCCTGATGGATAATGTGCAGCGTAAGGCCTAACTATGCAAAGATTCTCTTTGCAGGGCCATAAAGACTCCAGCTTTGTTTCCTTGCCATTGTATAAGATAATTTCTCATTTATTAGAAACCGTGTGGCTGCATAGTTTGTTGTTTTGGGATGTTTACCACTAATAACGCAGTGTCCTCTCCACTTACAGTATTGATTAATAAACTGGTGGTTAAACATCAAGTGGAAATGAGGTTGTTGGTCAATACCAATGACTCAGCGTGTTCTTGTAAGTTCTTACAAAATGTTTTTTTCTCACACCCTTTCATGACAAACACCCTGCCCTTTGGAACTAATATAGATTCTCAATCAAACTAACTTATTAAACCAAATATAAGACAGGGCTTCTTTCCTTGAAACACACCTGAGAAAAGTGGGATCGTCTCATGTGGGGTTTAGACTTGTAGATGACAATATACAATCAAACAGCAGACATGCTAGTTATCTGTTAAGCGAGTGTACCGCTCATGACTGAGGCAAGCCGTCACTGAAAGCTGCCGTGTCGTGGTGAGACATGGCGATCATCCATACACAAAGTGGCTCAAAAGTATTTAAGTTAAACAGTATGTAAAATCCACCACCAGGGGGCTCTCAATCAAAACAATGACTTGATGATACCGGAGAGTTATAGGTCTGTAATCGACTTTCTTTGAGCTTTAAAAAATATTTCTTGGTCTTTGTCAAGAGAGGCTGTGCTGTTGCTATCACTCAGACATTTCACATATTTCCTTTCTAAGCTTGTCTAGGTTCGTCACTTTCACATGGCTAAACAAAAACGTTAAAAACCCTGATCATAATCCACTTCAAAGATAGAATGTATTGTAGAACCTCAAGAAGTGCAGATTAATGGAGATGATTTGTATTATTTATGTTTGGAAGAATGAATATCTGATAGAGCTATGAATAGACTATCTGATGAAGGTCTTTCTCTGCACCATTTAAGGGCTAATAAAGCTATTCTCATTGCAAAGGCAACACCCTGGGCCTTTTGACTTCCAACAAAGGCCGAAAAAGGAATGTTTCATAAGAAACAGTCTCCACAGGAAATAATAACAATGTTAAGACAGAGCTGGGTGTGTGCGGCATTGTTTTCTAGTTTTGCTTAAGGAAGCAGAAGGAAATCCTGAGGAGAATGCCTGGCATGGCAGCCCTGGCTATACAGCAGGAAGCAAAGGTTTCAATGAGGAAGACGGGTCCATAACTCAAGGTTAACATGAAGGCCAACATTCTTGCCTGAAATCATAAGGATTATCTGCAGTCATGCATTAAAGTTTTTAAGCTCCCTTTTATGTAATGAACTCCCTATAGGCAGCAGACTGTGTAAAAGAACATGATCAGTATGTTTACGTCTAACAAGACACGGTCCATATATGGAGATGTGTTAGACTCTTCAAGTCACAGTGAATGTGCCAGTCTTTGTGATTCAGCAACAGACTTTAACGCACAGATGGGCTTTATAATGATGAATTCATGTTGAAAAAAACAATCTGACATGATATTATTTGTCCTTCTGTTATTGCAGAATTGCCCACTTACAGGCTTCAGTGGATCTGCTTATTATTTCACTTGATTGTATTTGAGTTGTGTTGCTTGTTGGGATGAAATTGTTCAGGCCTCCTTGGCTTCCGTCCTCTGCACATCTCATGCTTGATGACATACAATAATACAACTGAATGGATGTCTTAATTAAGAAAACAAATAGACAGACTTAGACTCTGTTCTCTGCAGCAGACTGTTCTGTAAGTCAGGATTCATTTCCTGTTACATTTTGTCCAATTGCAAACAAGCATGATGTAGCCCAGCTTATCCCTATGTGTGTGTCTCTTTAACAGAAAGCACTGATACACGAAAGTGTGAGGAGACTGTAGGAGAAATGGTAACAAGTCAGGCAAAAGACTAAAAGGAGAATTTATGAAAAAACCTGCATAAATATTCCCATTAAAGGTGATTCTGTGAAAACGCATTAGTCCATGGCGTCAAATTTACTAACCCTTGAGTGAGAAAAGCGATTATCAGTGCCTTGTAGAGCCACCTATTTCCTCGTTCTTCGTCCGTTTATGCGAGCGACAGAGTGGAAAATAGAAATGGTGTGCAAAAACGGTGCGCTGCGCTGCTTAGCTTGTGGGCAGTTGGGATGAGGATGAGGATGTAAATGTCAGAGGAAGGATGTGTGAAAGAGACATGGATGTGTAGATCCAGACAGTATTGAAACAAACACATTATCCCATCCATCCTTCCTATTATTTGAATGTTGAAATGTTTTGTTACTTTGCCTGTCTTTGTTTGACACAGTGATGTGTGTGGTATGCACACCTCAGTTTGACTACACTACATACAGATTGTGAAGGTGTTACATTTCATCAAACCCCCAAAAGAAAATAAGGATCAAGGGTTTCTGCAGAAGTGCAGCCTCAGGAATTTTGAACTTGGCAACATCACATACTTGACAAAATGATTAATTGCTTTTGTACGGAGTGGTACCATTAAACTGCCACACAATGATTAACAAGGAGTCGGGTTTGGCTGGTTCAAAATTTGTGAAATGAGTTTGTGTAATCCCAAATATAAAGTGATGTTGTTGTGCTGAAGGAACTCGCTGCTCCAGAATGAGCAGGGTTCATTGGAAATGTCGGGAATGTGGCTGCTGTAGATGTCTGGATTTGTGTGGGCGATACTCTCCTGGGGGGAGATTTTCTCTTGTATCTCCTGATATACAGTGACAGGTACCTTAAGTCACCCAAGAGAGTTGCTGCTGTGATTCAGCTAAGCAAATGTTCAGAGGCAACTAAGGGGAACCAATATGGAAGGGCAAGGCTTGACATGCAAACATCAGAGCAGACAGGATGTTGGGTTCTCTTGTATTCTTCTGTAGAGAAGAGTCTAACCTGGATTTGGTGTTGTTGTTTAAAACTTGACAACAGAATATCATATGCAGAGTTTAAAAAGCATTTGTCGTACTTAAATGATTACATACATTACATAAGTATTCTAATGTATGATCGTTTGTATCCTGTAATGTTCTCTCTGTTTATTGTTTTGCTTGCTTTCTTGCTTAGGTTTTATGTGTATCTATGGTTGACTATGTATTGTAAAGACCCATCTAGGGACGAGCATTGCAAATTAGCTTAGGCTACAAATGCTGTAGTGTGTGGCAACGGCTTACTTGCTCCATACTTATCCCTATACAAATAAACATGAAATAAATACATTCAGTTTTGAGCTGACATTTAATTTAACACATGCTTGTTGTGGTGATCAGGCAAGAGGTATCTTGAAAAAATGGTGGCCCTAAATCTGATTTAAGTTTGTAAAAAACAAACTATAATGGACATATTTGTCAGCGCTTTGAGCAGACTTTTATTTAAACAAACAAGGTTAATTTCCACAGGGGCTCAGTTGGCAGAGTCGGTTGTCTCTCAACCATAAGGTTGTGGGTTGGATCCCCAGCTCCTGCAGCTACATGACATTTGTAAAACATTTAACATAAAATACATCCTTTAAAACTCTGTTCATCTTTTTCAAGCCAATGTCAAGAACCAAAGCATCCATTCATCCTTATCTGCTGCCTTGTTTATAAAAAGGAAAAAAACAAAAAGAACATGTCTTTATACAGCTTAACAGACGTGTTTTATGTAACTTAACAAGATGAGACATGATGAAAAATGTATTTGAAGTGTTATGCTGTATAAATCACTTAGCGTTATTAACCATTCAACTTCTCTGAATTGATCTTTAATCAAGCACTTTGTTCTGTTTTTTTCCCCTGCAGGATGGATCAAGACAACGTAAAGAAAGAAAGAAGACGGTATCTTTTAGCAGCATGCCCACTGAGAAGAAAATCAGCAGTGCAAGTGACTGTATCAGTGCCATGGTGGATGGCTCCGAGCTGAAGAAAGTGCGATCCAATTCACGGGTTTACCACCGATACTTTCTCCTTGATGCCGACATGCAGTCTTTGAGATGGGAGCCTTCCAAAAAGGAATCAGAAAAGGCTAAAATTGACGTTAAATCCATCAAGGAGGTTCGCACAGGGAAAAATACAGACACGTTTAGAACTAACGGAACTTATGATCAGATATCAGAGGACTGTGCTTTCTCAGTCATCTTTGGGGAGAACTACGAGTCACTGGACTTGGTGGCAAACACTGCAGATGTAGCAAACATCTGGGTTACAGGGCTTAGGTACCTGATCTCCTATGGGAAACATACATTGAATATGATAGAAAGCAGTCAAAACAACATGCGCTCATCTTGGCTAGGGGAACTTTTTGATGAGGCAGATGGCAACAACAGCAAACAAATAACAATATGTGCTGCTGTGCAGCTAGTCAAAAATCTAAGCCCTGGAATTAAAAATGTGAAAATAGAACTGAAATTTAAGGAGCTTCACAAAGCCAAGGACAAAGCAGGTTCTGATGTGACCAGGGACGAGTTTATTGAGGTCTTTCACGATCTTTGCACCAGACCAGAAATTTATTTCCTCTTTGTTCAGTTTTCCAGTAACAAAGAATTTCTGGATACCAAGGACTTGATGATATTTCTGGAGGCAGAGCAGGGTATGGCACAAGTCAGTGAAGACACCAGCCTAGAAGTAATTCAGAAATATGAACCATCTAAAGAGGGCCAGCTAAAGGGTTGGCTTTCTCTTGATGGATTCACCAACTATCTAATGTCTTCAGAGTGCCATATTTTTGACCCAGAACATAAAACTGTATGTCAAGACATGAACCAGCCGTTGTCCCACTATTACATCAATTCATCCCACAACACTTACCTGATAGAAGACCAGTTCAGAGGTCCCTCTGATGTGACAGGATACATCCGCGCCCTTAAGATGGGTTGTCGCAGTGTAGAACTGGATGTGTGGGATGGGCCTGATAATGAACCTGTTATTTACACCGGTCACACAATGACATCACAGATTGTTTTTCGCAGTGTAATTGACGTCATCAATAAGTATGCATTTGTTGCATCAGAGTTCCCACTGATACTGTGTTTAGAAAACCATTGCTCCCTGAAGCAGCAGAGAGTCATGTTCCAGCACCTTAAAAAGATCCTTGGAGACAAGATTCATCTAGATCATCCAAAACCTGAGGACTGTTATCTCCCCTCTCCCTTTGAACTGAAGGGAAAGATACTGCTCAAGGGTAAGAAACTGAGCACACACTGCACTGCTTCAGAAGGTGAGGTGACCGATGAAGACGAGGGGGCAGAGATGTCTCAAAGGATGAGCATCGAATCTGCGGAACAACAGACTATTGCATCCAAAAAATTCCAGCTGTCCAAGGACCTCTCTGATTTAGTGACATTATGTAAGTCTGTGGAGTTCAAAGACTTCCCAACATCTTTTCAGAGCCAGAAGCAATGGGAGCTCTGCTCTTTCAATGAGGTCTTTGCAAGTCGCTGTGCTAGCGACTTCCCAGGTGACTTTGTCAACTACAATAAGAAGTTCCTTGCGCGAGTTTACCCCAGCCCCATGCGCATAGACTCCAGCAACATGAACCCACAAGATTTCTGGAAGTGTGGTTGCCAGATTGTGGCAATGAACTATCAGACGCCCGGCCTGATGATGGACTTAAACATCGGCTGGTTCCGTCAGAATGGGAACTGCGGCTTTGTGCTGCGTCCGGCGATCATGAGGGAGCAGGTTTCATATTTTAGTGCCAACACTAAAGATTCAGTGCCTGGTGTTTCTCCACAGCTCTTACACATAAAGATCATCAGTGGACAAAACTTTCCAAAACCCAAAGGCTCAGGTGCCAAAGGCGATGTAGTGGACCCCTACGTGTATGTGGAAATACACGGCATTCCTGCTGATTGTGCTGAACAAAGGACTAAAACGGTCAACCAGAATGGTGACAACCCCTTGTTTGATGAGAGCTTTGAGTTTCAGATAAATCTCCCCGAGCTTGCTATGGTGCGCTTTGTGGTTCTTGATGACGACTATATTGGTGATGAATTTATCGGCCAGTATACAATCCCCTTTGAGTGTCTCCAGCCAGGTTTTCGCCATGTACCACTACAATCTTTGACAGGGGAGGTACTGCCACATACATTGTTGTTTGTTCATGTGGCCATCACCAATCGAAGAGGAGGCGGCAAACCACACAAAAGGGGACTGTCTGTACGAAAGGGCAAGAGGAGTAGAGAGTATGCCAGCATGAGAGTGCTATTGATCAAGGCTGTGGATGATGTCTTCAAAACAGCCATGCTGCCCCTGAGAGAGGCGACGGACCTCAGAGAAAACATGCAGGTAAGACACTGAAATCAAACTCCTCTGAAATGTGTGCACGACTGAGCCAACAATTGTGGTAACTGGTAAAATTGAAGATTATTGACAGATTTATTACAAACTCGTGCATCTAAAAAACAGCTCCTGCTCTGGACAGAGAAACACAAAACCACCAGGCTTGACTTGATCAGATTTGATTTAATCCTTATGTGTTGTGCAAACGTCAAAACAATTGCAGGGAATTAAGGATGATCATATCGCACTTTTCTGTCCTTTTCTCAAAGTAAGTAATCTCAGGTTCCACAGATCTCACAAAGCTTTGTTGTAACTCTATTTCATGGGGTTAAATGGACGTAGTTTATGGATTTCATCCCTTTTGAAGGCTGTAAAGGAACACAACACTTTACTGGAGTATCACAACACTTTGTGGTTGGTCTCATGTTGTGTGTCCTCAGGCATTGTATTAGGATTTATTTTGGTAGTCCTGTTTATATTACAATCATTGTGTGATAACAAGCCGCTGGCCTTGAGAATATAACACATCTTGGCCGTCCTGTCACAGTTTGTCCCTCCAGTTGTTTATATTGGGTTTAAATTTGGCCTTTCACAGGAAGGCTAGGCTTTGTGTGTGTGTGTGTGTGTGTGTGTGTGTGTGTGTGTGTGTGTGTGTGTGTGTGTGTGTGTGTGTGTGTGTGTGTGTGTGTGTGTGTGTGTGTGTGTGTGTGTGTGTGTGTGTGCGTGTGTGTGTGCGTGTGCGTGTGCGTGTGTGTGTGCGTGTGTGTTCCACTTCCATAAAAACTGGTGTCAGTCCAAGTGGACTGAGTGTTTATGAGTAGCTTACAAGTGCCAAAATGAAAGTTCTCACAGGTACTGAGTGAGCTCACAGCCACTTCCTCTGACAGACTGCTACTCTCTCAGCTCGTGGTTATTCATTGCAGATCAATGTTAGATTTTAGCACCATGGGATATTGAGTTATACTGTATCTCTTCAACAGAAATGTTACTTTGCATGTCAGTTTAAAACAGAATACCTGCATACAGGTCCAGCTGTAATTTCTGTCTTCTCTCTGCAGAATGCCATTGTGTCCTTTAAAGAGCTGTGTGGCCTTTCAGCTGTGGCTAACCTGAAGCAGTGCATTTTGGCCCTGTCCCCTCGACTGACTGGACCTGACAACATCCCTCTTGTGGTTTTTAACCTCAATGACCAGTACCCCAACATGGAGCCCCAGGGTCTGCTACCAGAGGTCCTGAAGAAAGTCGTCACCACGTATGAGCTGGTGAGTAGCCTTAGGTAAAGCTAATCACTGTATATGCACATTAAAAATACCATGTTTAAAAACATGCTATGTTGAAGTGCTGGCTTCTCTGACAACAATGCAGCAGCCAGTATGTCCTCCTTCTAAGTTTAGATTCTGGTCTTAAATGGTCTGTATTTGTTTTGACCAGAGAAGGTAGGCGGATTTAAGGCACCCCCACATGGCTTTTTTGGACGCCCCTCACTTTGCCAGATATGAGACCAGTTATCAGGTCAAACCAACAGGTGTTGCAGCGATGGAAGCGGGCAAGAGAACTGGTTCAGATAGAAGTGATTGTACCTGACCTAAAAAGCCTCTGCATGTTTCTAATAAGCTCCACGAGCAGAAACATGCTCAAACTAGGATCAATATTGGAGATGCTTTTGAAAAATGGAGAGAAATTAGAACGAAGAAAGTTTTACAGACCGATGCAGAGCTGGCTAAACACTGAAGCTTCATTCTCTGCGAAATGGCAACCTGCATGAGCATCGACTCTAAAGAGGAGGGGGCGGGGAGAGACAGCTCTCTCCAATATTTTATAATAATTTATACTTTATTGATCCCGCGAGGGGAAATTCGTTTTTACACTCTGTCTAGTTAACATGCTACACAAACATAGGCCGAAATACACACACATGCACAAACAGGATCCTATGGACATGCACTAATGGAGAGGTCTCAGAGTGAGGGGGCTGCCCACAGTGGGCGCTCCTGAGCTGGTGGGGGGGGGGGGGGGGGGGGGGGGGGGGGGGGGGGTTGGGTGCCTTGCTCAAGGGCACCTCGGCAGTGCTCAGGAAGTGGACTCTCCAGCTACCAGACCAATTTCCGGACTTGGTCCGTGCCGGGACCTGAACCGGTGACCCTCCGATTCCCAACCCAAGTCCCTACAGACTGAGCTACTGCCGCCCACATTACCATTACCAATGGACTGCATTACCAATTTTAAACGCTAGGTTTGCAAGGAGCAATATGTAACTTCACAGTTACATATTGCTCCTTTAAAAGCACAGAAGAAGAAGAGACAAATTACTGACCTGTTATCAAAGATTTACTTGATATAAAACCTAAAAGAGTACAATGCTACTCAGCAGAGTTAGGAGACATTTGATCACAGTGCTTTCTCTGCATCTACCCATACAGTATATCCAGCCGTTAAAGGGAAAAGAAAAACGACCTAACCAAGACCCAACTACCTCGGACTCCAATCAGATCAATACATTCTGCTCTACTGGACTTAATGAGGTCACAGAGATGGTTAGGTAATTAGGCTGGAGCTCTGTTAAGTAATAAAATCAATGTTCACAAGTTATGCAACATGCTATCGTGACTATTCCCAGACAAAACCATTCTCCTTAAAAACATCCTGTTCTCTTAAATTGATTCTCAGCACACTATGAAAAAGTTGACTTTCCAACACAAATTCAGAGAGGAAGCTGAAACAGCCTGCACATTTCCAACCAGAGCAAAACATGAACTACTTTGAATGTTCCATAAGATTGATTTATATTCTTTCCATTTTTTTCATCCGTGTTATATAATACACTGTTAGGCATCATTGTGTGAGCATAGCTTTTTTCTTGCCTCTCACATTTAAAGTACACACAAAGGGAGAACACACGATTAGGGGAAAACATGAGGGCATTGGCACACATTGTCTTGGTCATGCAAATAATTTTGTTTTAGTTACACTTCACAGACCTCTTGACACACCTACAGAGTTTATAGAAATGTCACATGTAATTTGACTTGTTATAAAAACAAAACAACGAGAAACCCACTGTTCAGTGTTATTTTTACAACAAACTCCCTTGGGACTAGAAGATGGATATCTGAAGAGGGATGATGCTGAAACAACTCAGGCGCAGACCGATTAAGGTGACCCCTCTGGTCCATTCAGACTCAGGAGTGGAGGGCTACGTAATTGGCTCTGATGGAAAGAGCGGCAGGGAGATTGAGTTGAAGGGAAGAAAGGAGGAAACCGACGGGTGTTTAGGGAGCAGAAACGAATAAATTAAGAGCAAGGGCTTAAGTGGTCTGAAGCTACAGGCCTTGATCATCAGCAGAGTGCCAGAGGAGACGTGGAGCAGAAAGGTGCACAGCTGAAGACAAGCTGGCAGGTAAAGAGGCATAAATGAAATGAGGAAAATCAAACTTAAAAGAGTTCTAAATAATGTATGGAACAGTAAAATTAGAATTCAGGCACTGTGTCAAAACTCAGCCCCAGGGAGTAAGCAGGCTCTGGCTCCCTAATTGCCCAGAAAGAATCTAGGTCTCATTCCCTGTCCATTGGAGCGCTGAGAAAAAGGTGGAGAGACTCAGCACGAAGCCAGCTTGCGGTCTTAGATAATGTGGTCTGTTTTCTGTTTTTGTTCACAACAGATGAACTAAGGGCACCGTCTGTAAATAGAGATGAGAATGGAATGAATACACTTTGAAACACTGAACCAAGGACAAAACAAAGCCCATATGCTATTCATTGTTTGTTCCGACAGCAATATCCTTTTTCTAATCATTTGATCTATATATAAATATATCGACATTGCTTATTTACCTTGGTATCGCCATGATCACATCACCCTCAAACTATGTAAGCATCTGTGTCTTCTGTTAAATACCACCAATAATTATAGTAATAGTAGTGTTGAGTGTTCAAATGGGGCAAATACCACCCACACACCTCACAATGAGACTTTAAATACATTTTAGACGCTTCGTCAGCCACCAAGGCGTTAATTTCTGCTCCCATCAGGGAAGTAATCGCAACATGTACGACAGCTGCAGCTGCAGAGTGACACAAACAGCCACAATCACTTAGTCATGACTGCTCGTAACATTACATGGTGATTCACTACATGGGTGTAGTGAAACCGTATCTGTCGCGCATTGGAATACACAATATCAGAGATGGACTCCAGTGTTTCCTCCACCATTCATTTAGAGCAGTAGATATATAATTTAGAGAATTTAGAGATTAGAAAAAACAAACCAACAGTTTTTGAGGAAGTCAGAAAGTGTCATTATACTTAAAGTCTGTGACACGTCTAACGGTTCCTACTCACGATGAAAGTCTGTAAAAGTAGGTCACACATACATACTGTCGTTTCAGTTTTCAAAACATCTATTAAATATCTTAAAATATCCGTGCCAGGAATAACAAAAGCATCCATTGGGGATTTATGCACATTTGGTAAAGAGAGTATTTCAAGTAGTTCTAACAGTTGCACAGTGTGTATGTTGGATTAACTCAAAAACCTAAGTGACAGCGTTCATATTGAAGACAGTCCATGTCAGACTATTCATTTGTTTTTACCAAATTTCCCCATGGGGATTAATAAAGTGTTTCTGATTATTGTTTTTTGGGCCACAATGGAACTGTATTGAAATGGGAATAAACTAGTTAAGGCTTTGGATGCACTGATAATCGCAGTTTAAACAGATCCAGCAATACTGTTGGAAAGAAAACCTTCATAACCCTGGCTTTACATTTTGAAATTACACCATACACTCGGATTATTGCTCACCTGGAGTGATTTTAGATAGCATGGTGGCGTCCTAGAAGTGGAAGAGGTATGACATGTAACACAAAAGCCTTGACTGTAATCTGACATAAGGGTGGGACAAATTAGCGACTGACTCGTGTGATACAATATCAAATCGCTGGTGCAAATGTAAATATTTTAATACAAATAATAATAATTTGCACTTAAAGATTTCCCTGCCAGTGTGACTCAACACATCACCATTGCCTGACTCATCATGGTGATGTGTATGACATGAATAAGGGTAATTGGGAACACAGATTGATGGGCCAAAGAAGTTGACAGCAGGAGAATGTCAGACGTTGTGAAAAGAAGTTGAAGGATGAAGTGTGATGAAAGGTCAAACTGACACCAAATTGCAGTGAAAAAATTAATGAATCCTTCACTTTACCTTTTAGAGGAATTTTGTCTTTGTCAGTTAATTAGATATCGTGATGTTTCATATTGTTTGTCTTGCAATATACTGAAGAAGCAGAGTGGGATTTTCTGGCAGAACTTCACCAACTAGCAAGGTATAACTTTATCAACAAATTAGACCGACGCGTGTCGGTTGTGGCCTTGAGGATGACCCTGATGAAGGCCACTAGCCGAAACGCATCGGTCTAATTTGTTGATAAAGTTGATCTTCATACTACAAGTGTTGCTGGAACTTTTTGACCTCTTTATTGTCTTGCAACATATCTATTATCACAGAATCGCTGTATCGTGACATTTTAGTTACCTACATAACTACATATCTACTATACATATTGCGTATCAAAGTATGGATTACTCATCCACTTCCACCCCCAGTAAGACTTATACAATAACAGACTAATGTTCTTTTGTGGGTGGTGACGTCAGACGACTCTTTGCATGATCACTCAGTTTACAAGCAATGAAATCGTTCTTTTTCATAGACATCCTACTAACTCAGAGATTTCATTATATTACATTTCAGTTAACCTGCATTCAATTCTGCCATATGACATTTAGGCCAAAATTTCATTACTATTTGGAGCTAGCAAAAATGTGTCCCCTTACATTGCCTTCAATGTGAAGAGAGGAAAAATAACGTTTGAGGACATGTTTCTATTTTAAATATTTGATATAGCAGTCACTGAAAAAAGCAAAGATATATATGAAGTTCAAGGTCACATCACCAGCCTCTGATTAGAAAACACAATTCAACGATTGGTCCTATTGAGGAGTGGAGAATAAGGGAGTGCAGCTTTGCATGAGCAAGCTGCAAAGTGATTAAAGAGAGAGAGAGAGCTGTGTTAGCAAGAACAAAACAGTTAAATAGAGAAATAAATGTTAGTTCAATGGTACGTCATTGGACAAACTACATCCCATCGGCTGTGTCTCCAGTGAATGTGTGTGTTAGCTTAGCCTAGCCCTCTATCAAACAGAAACACTCCTTCAGCTCTTTATACAACCATGACACAGACAGAACGCAGAGGAGAGCGACTGAGACAGTGATGTAACCTGCCCGCAACTTTGATTTTTTTTTTATAGAGCTCCGGATCTTATTTTACGAGAATCATAGGATGTCCAATTCTATGTCCAATTATCTACATCTGCATCTCTTTAACTTTAGAAGGTATGACAGTATAATTTCTGTATTTGACTACTTTGACAACTTCTGTATCTTAAGTCTAATTCTTGTGTTTGAATCCCAAAAACCTTCCCAGGGACACCGGCTGCAAATCAGGCATGGCTACAAAACTGTGAAGCATTGCTCACTGCATGTGTCCCTGTTCAATAAATTAATGCAATAAAAGGAGTCAATAAAAGTCCCAAATTGAAGTTCCAACAAGTGGAAATGTGCCACATTGAAATGCAAAGAAAGCTTCAAGCAGTGTGTGGTTACACAGCTCAAATAGTTGATTTTAACCTCTGTATTGTGATTGGTAAAAAGCCAATCATTGTAAAGAAATCTGGCTTGGAAACGGGTGGCCAATCAGATTTAAAGGGGGGGGCCAGGCCATTTTGTCACAGCCCCCTCCCTACACACACATACACCATCCCTGACACCTCCATCCCCCTCCACTTTCTTCTGGTGCTTGCAGGCAGCAGAGATTGTTGGTCTACACTTTTTGTTACACTGTGCTTGGATGAAATGTTGTTTTCCTTTCCTCTGCCATCTTGGCAATTTGGCGCAGACTCTGGCTCAGTGTCATGACCTTGAGGTGCGCTGAGGGAGCGAACAAGTGAATGTACAAGTCACTTACCACAGGCCTGCGAACACAAAAGCCCATCAAGCACTAACTGAAATCAAAAGCAACATTTGGCTCTACACAGTCTGTCACCCCCTTCAGATGGAACAATTAAGCCGTTACTAAGATTATGGGAGAGAAGGCTCCAGATGGTCTGTCAGGCACCCTGTTCTCTCTGTGCTTATTTACCTCTTTTTGTGACAGCCTACATATGCATTATTAACCTCCTGAAAAACCACTGTGCTACCTTCCCCACATAAGAAAACCAAGATTTTTTGTAACATTTAATATGTAAATGGATCCCTTTGAGTCTGCTTTAAAGGCCACCATGAGAGTTTTAACAGTCTGCAGGTCAGCATAGTTTGCGCACTCAATTAAGGCTGAGCATAACACCACAGGAGCTAAATTTAGACTCTCACAGCTGCAATTTCACAGATAACAAGGTAGCGGCCTGTTTCAAATGACTCACATGTTTAGTTCTTGCTTTGATAATAATTATGTGACCTTGGTGATCTGACTTTGCTTGTTAAGGGATGCTTTCAAAACCTAAGTAACAGGATTGACAGTTTATTTTTTTCTCCTAAAGAAAAGACTGAGTTCCAGTTTGAAGAAAACCTTACTTTTAATAAACACTATAATTGCTTGTGTCTCCTTGCCTCTAATTTTGGCTTTAAAAAAGGCAATTCGGGGACCACACCCACCGGCGTGCTTGTAATAACAGCTTGTGTCTGAGCCTGGCCGCCAGACGGAGACTGCACCCTGCTTTATTGTGGGATGCCAATTCTGCTGATGTGGAAAAGAAAATATGAACAGCATGTTTGTCTCCTTTCAGGTGATCCAGACAAGCAAGACTCTGCTGGAGAGCTCTGAGGGGGTGTACGAGAGGATTCTACAAACCCAAAAAGCAGGTGAGAGATGTTAGGGGAGTAAGAGAATAACTGTAAATGTTTCCTGCCACCATTATAAAGCCCCAGAAGCTGAAGCCACACAACACACGATCACTAAAGAAGACATAGAGCTTATAACTACTACTTACAGAGCTTCCATTTGTGTCATGTTCCAGTATGTGATCTGGACACTAGCTGTGTTTCATTACATTATAGCTGCATTTGAGTGATCAACGCAATAAATGTGTGTGTATATCTATCTGTGTCTAGATTGAAGATTGAAAAAGAGCTAAGAAAGATATCGGCCAATTACATTCAGTGTCTGCTCTAAAAGAAGCAGATCACTATGTTTCTGTAGTTAACTGATGTTGGTGTTTGTCTGAGGATTCTTTGAGTCAGTCTGTTCCTGGGGGTGAAATGATGGTGTTTGGATGATTTAGGTTTTTTAAGGATGAAGTAGATAAATAAACAGCAGACACGTCTGAAATGTCTGACCACTGAAGTAAACAATCCACAGCTTTACAGTTAGAGCTGCAAATAACAAAAACAGAAACAAACACATCTGCTGGTTTCACAAACTGTATGATTATCTCTCCGCCTTTTGTCTACCCAGAAGTGAGTGTTGTTGTTTGGTCTGAACTAGAGAGAGCCTCATGTGTGAATGTGATGGTTATGCAGCTTCTTGATTACCAGCCTTTGTTTTTAACCAAAATGACTTCTTCAGGTATCCAGAGGTTAGATAACTGTATCTAGCTTTTCTGGGGAGAGAATTTTAATTGACAGCTCATCAGTGAAGCCTCTGCTGGATTCAACAATATGTACACAAACAGTCTCAAAAGGGAGATATTGTTTTAGGAAGATTTCAGAGGCTGTATCCTCGGATGTGTTTATCTGCCTGTCTGAAACATCTTATCATCAAGATCTATGGATAAAAAATCTTTTTTTTTTTTTTTTTTTTTTTTTTTTTTTTTTTACAATTAATGCTCTTTGCAATAAAGCATTGTCAGGAAATTAATTCCATCTAATCTGGGCTAGTTTATCACTGGGTTACGCTGCTGGAATTACTTATTGAGAATGGGAAAGAAGGCAGACCATCATCACCACGGCTCAGCTTTACTGGTGTTCCTGAAGGGTGACTAAATAATTAAATGTCTCCGCTCAGACCTGGACCAGAGACAATGAACATATCTCTAAGCGAAAGCAGACTCGGAGATTTACAGTTTTACAGTTTCATTCCCTCAATTCGACCCCCTTCAATCCTTGTACTATAACACACCAGTTGGCTTTGGGATGAAGATGTGCTTCAGTTTACCAGCAGAAAGAAATCAGTTGAAGTCGGTGCAACGAGGACTTTCACACCACATGCACGAAGGCTGTGGTCCTCATCGCAGCAGCCAAGGGTTCGAGTCCGGCCTTGGACCTTTGCTGCATGTCACCCTCCACTCTCTCCTCCAAACATTTCCTATATCGCTTCAGTGACTGGTAGAATTTTGAATCCACCAGTCACGGTGGCAGGTAGGCGAAAAAGGAAATTTCTAACTCTGGTGGGTGGCTGTAAAAATGCTTAAAATTTAATTGATCCTACTAGAATTTCTTGTGCCAACTTGCGAGGCCCAATGATGCTTAGTAGTTTTTTTGTCATCCTTATTATATG
This sequence comes from Labrus mixtus, assembly GCF_963584025.1. Taxonomy (NCBI): domain Eukaryota; kingdom Metazoa; phylum Chordata; class Actinopteri; order Labriformes; family Labridae; genus Labrus; species Labrus mixtus. The sequence goes on along the minus strand of NC_083622.1, from coordinate 9,752,733 downwards.
CATTCATCAGTCGCACATTTCCTGTTAATTTCTTCATTCTAATCAGCACCTGTCTAAGTCTGTTTTCTCACTCAGCTGCAGTTCTGCCACTAGTGCAAAGATTTACAATTATTCATGACATTAACAGCCTTCAGCTCATTGCATACAATTTACACAATATTTGATTAGTATAGCAAATATACAAATGTGTGATTTGTCTGTGTTTCCTCTACCTGTTGCTCGTCTTCCATGAGACTTGTATAAATAAATAAATCACTCATTTAAAACAACTCAAAGTATTTCCGCCTGAAGGAAAGTTCTCCTCTCCTTTTCACTCAATGAGATTTCATTGTCAGCGAAGGTCTGTTCGAGGTCAGATGATGCTCCATTTCATGCTTTTTGAGTTTGGAAACACAACAGGATGTGATGTAACCGTCCTTTGTGCTGTACAGTGAGGGCAAGCCATTATTGAAAACCCCATCGACTGCATGAATCATTCTCTTCTAGAAAACAACACTCAGATGAATAACACGGCAGAGAAACTAGACCAAAGCTCTTCTTCTTTTTCACACGAGCTTCAACAGAAGCTTTTTGGAGGATTGTATATGATAATCTGAAATCAGCTGGAGAAAGACAACAATACAAACTGAGAAACTTGAACACTGACTTGTTTTCCATCCTGAACTGACATTTTTTCACCCCAGCTGTGTTTGTGTGTATAACCGCTACACGCCGGTTTGCTGATGTGCTTGTTTGTGTTTGTGTGGCGTGTATTGTGGGTTTCCCACACGTGTCTGTTGTGTAGAAACTGGGTCAGTACAAACCCATTCCCCCTTTACAGCAAGCAGAACGCTCCGGCAGCAACAGCTATTAAAGTTGTGAATAATCCATCACATCAGCTCAGACAGGGCACGCACACACAGGCAGCGATAGAGAACACAGTCAGGTGTTTGCAGCGCCGACATCGATGTCACTTCCCTCAACCCACACCTACTTAGGCTCAAATTAGCATTCAGGGCAGCTGATTGGCTGAACTCGCTGCAGACTAACAAGATAATTACAGAAGATGTTGTTAAATGTCAAGTGAAAAATAATGGTTGCAGAGGGACTCTGCTGTGACACTGTACAGAATACAAAGCAGAGAGCCGATGTTTATGTAACACTCGACATGGATTCCCTCAGATCGCTCAGTATGTGGAGCAGTGCATTACAACTTATTCTTCTTCTTCTTTTTCTTTTATTCAAATGCAATATGAGGAGTTTTTTGTTATTAATACTGATGCATCGATTTGAGCTAAGAGCATTCAAGAGCATCAGGTAGAAGATAGATGATCTATGTTTAGTCATTTTTAATGACCATCAGCACCGTCATATGGTCGCCATCAGACTTACCCTTAATGTCCACATTCTCCATGTACGCCATGCTCCGTCAGCGCCACAGTTTTTTCTCCGTCGGACAGCACGCGCCCTGACCCTACCCGGATACTTTTTTACGCGCCCTGATACTTTTATCAATGACAACGATGCCCTTCACTTCTCTCTCCAACCCTCTGATGTACACTCTTTCTGCATCGAGAGTGAGGAGGTGGACACTCATTTGTTACAGAGAGTGGTTTTGACATTTCTCTTATTGGATACTTTTAAACCTAGCTCACTCTCGCTTGATTCTACAAACTTGCCTGACTGTAATTCTTCTTTTTCCGATAACTTTCAGCCCATCTCCTCTCCCTGATGACCCTGATGAAGGCCACGAGCCGAAACGCGTCGGTCTAAATTGTTAATAAAGTTGATGTTCTTACTACAAGTGTTGCTGGAGCATTTTGACCTCTTCTAAGCCCATCTCCTCTCGAAAGGTTCTTTACATGAGAGTTCATATCAACACTCACAAGATTTTGGAACAAACACGCAACCATCCATGAACAGTTTATCATTTTAAACCCAAAGAAGCCAAAATACTTGGTTACCTGCTTCTTTAATGGAGGCTCCTCCTGTTTTTTGATGCCATATATAAATGTAAACTGGATATGTTTTGGTTCAGTCTCTTGGTCAGACAAAAACAAGTCATCTGAATGGCCCTTAGGCTCTGATACGTTTTTAGTTTTAGGTAAATAACTGTCAGATGAATGTTTGATAAGCATAATTAAGAAGCATTCTTGGTTTTCATTATCTTAATCAATGATTGGTGTGATCTTTTCTTCATTATTGTCTCACATAGGGCTCAATCAGTAACATTTCATGATACAAGAAGATGCTGATGTTGAAGTAAATATCACAAATGAAATATTTCAGGTCATGCTCCTCAGATGTGACACTCCATACTGTAGAGCATCAATATTGTACAGTTTCTGTCTTGCAGTATTACCTCACAGACATCAGTGTGATTTGCCTCGCTGAGAATGAGCTTCCCTCTGTCTTGCCTGCCAGACTCCATGCAATGTTGCTAGGCAACCTGCAGTGTGAGTGAGAGATGGAGGAAGCTGTGCACCTCCTTCAGCACAGTCATGGTTCACGTGCAGCAGCGGCAGCTCTGTAGTTACAGCAGACAGACCTGAAATTGAAGAGAGACATGTGTGACATGTTGGTCATAACACAGGAAGAAGAGGAGGGACAGTAAGTGGAGGTGTGATGTAGGAGCAGAGATGTGATGTCAGGTTGGGAGATGATAAACGTGTCAGAGATTCTAGAGGTTATTTTCACGCCTGTGATCCAGTGGCAGACTTGTTTTCTCAGCTGAGAGGCTCTTAAACAGCCCAACCCCACACCTATTATGGTGATTTCACATGAAGGGGTCTCTCTCGTGTGCTCACCACGTTTCCATGGCAACAGCACCAACAGGGGCCAGGGCAGACTCTAGCTGTATATTAGAGCTTCAAGCGGAAATGTGTGCATCCTATGTAGGAGTTCCCAGTGCACAAGTGTGTTACGCAGCGATGGGCTTTGTGCGTAGTAGGAACTCTGCTTCATCTCCCTTTGGTTTATTTAGCTCGCAGGCTGTGCTGCCTGTTGCTGCACTGTCAGAGCTGTACTGTACTGTACAGCCAGCTCAACATTAAACATGTCCTTACTCAGACTCAGTCATGCAAAAGAAAAGAGAAAAAATAAAGGGAGAGGAAGAGGGGAGGTGGGATAGCTCCTCGGGAGACAAATCCTTCCTCTGTTTAATGCCTTGATGCTAATCCACAGTGAAAGAACGTCATGTCTGTCTGCCTACACTGCATCTCCTCTGCCTTTCTCTCACTTTCCGGGGCTCGTCCTCTTCCTTCTCATCCTGCCTCACTGCTCCCTTCAGTGCTGCTGGTTGTTTTCTTCTCTGCCTTTGAGCTATCTTCCCTTTTTGCTTTCTCTTTGTTTTCACCAGTTTCTGCCGAAGTATCGTCGACACCTCGTTGAGACGTGCCACTGTGCTTCACCCTCCACTTTGTCACATTTCACTTCAAGATACTGATTTCAGAGTTGCTGAGTATGAAGAGCACACATGCTCTAAAATATTTTAAAGACCACAGAGTGACACGGTCCTTTTTCCCATATAAGCTGACACTTGGAGAATAACAACAAATGTGTCGCACTGTACTGCCCTTTCTGCATGTTTCCATGTTCAGGATTAGACAACCAGATAACATTTCAAAGGTCTTCCAATAAAAACAGGCTTGACTTCTCTTGAATTTGTGCAGACAACTAGTTTATGTTGGCAAAGGTTAAGTATTGTTATCTAAAGACAAGCAAGCTCAGAACTGTATAAAAAAGACCGTTAAATCAACACAAAGCTACAAGCGATGAGAAAAACTGTTAGCTAGCATAGTTAGCATTGGCTAGCAAAGCACATGTTAAACATAAACAACAAAATGTTTCTGACATGGATTTGTCTGTAAATCTCAACAGTTTTATAAAGATCTAAATATAAAACTTACAGACAATTATTAGACTATTGTGACCACTTTTTCAACATTTGAACTTACGTTTTAATTAACTGACTTCACATTCAAGGCAGCACACACACATCTTCTACCAATTCAACAAACAATAACAAGTTAGGGGGGATCTTGCAAATGTTGGCCACCAACCACAGTCAGTCAAAGTAGCGTGACATCATTATTGACAGTCCACACACCAGCAACATGCACTCATTGCAAATCAAAAGGTGGTCATCAACTTCCAGTATGTTACTGATTGAGCCACCCGCCAATGGCATTGGACCTTCTCCCCCCCTCACCAAATTGATATTTTACCCGCACTGTGAGAGTGGTGGGTGCAAATTTTGGCCCCTGCTCGCAATACAATGAAGAATCAATACTAATGTATACAACTGTGACAACCCTTTTTTTTTTCTGCTTCTTGTTTCTTTTGGGAAGCTCAGAGCTCCTGTGCATTGTTAGCATTTACACCGCTAGCACAGGAGCTTTAGACGGCATGTGTAGCAAGAGAGGAACCAACAGGGACCGCCTGCAGGGAGAAGCCACAGAATTAGCACAGAAACTGGCAAGGAGAAAACATAACCCTACTTAACATCTTCCCAGTAAACAGTAGAGGCTGCTTTTACAACAGGGAATACAGTGCCAAGGTGATTTACAGCCACTGCGGCCAGGACTGTGACTCCTGGGACAGTGAAGACAGTGAGGTTATGGAGGGGTCAGATCCTGGGGGACCAAAGGCCAAAGCTGGTTTTAAATCGAAACTCAGAACAATAAAATCCACCAGCTCAGGAGAGAAACAAGTACGCAAGATTTACGTTGATGTCTCGTTGTGATGGTAATGGATTACTTCCTATGATTAACAGCACCACCATTTCTGAAGGAGCTTCCCTGAAAAACTGTCAGAAAAACACCAATCACACCTGATGTTTTTCTTTCAGACCTGTCATACATCTCAGTACATCTTCAGCAGCAGCAGCAGCTCTCTGTTGTTGCCAGTTATTATTAAACCGCAGACATACAGTGAGGAGAGAGGAGTCCTCCTCCACAGACGGAGAACCTCTGTACTCTCACAGAGGAGGCGAAATGTTGACAGTACATGTCAGGGTCCCTGCTCTAATGCGTTTCCTCACAGTGACAACAGACTTAACACGCAGTCACAACTCCCAGACTACACTAGTCACCTCACAGCTGCTCCTCTGTCGAACAAAACAACATGAACTCTAATCGTTAAGACTGACTCCACTAACTGGTTCTCCTCTCTCTGTCTCTCTCAGCGATGGAGTTTCACGAGAACCTCCACGACCTGGCTGTGAAGGAGGGGCTGAAGGGCAGGAAGCTGCACAAGGCGGTGGAGAGCTTCACGTGGAACATCACCATACTCAAGGTGAGATTTTTCATTCAGAGTAATGACTGTACTACTCCAACTTGTGTTAGACAGTTTTCTAAGTAGCGGGCACACTGCTAGTTGAAAAGGGTTACCTCTCATATGCCCATTAATCAAAGGTCAGGGTCAGCGCCTTCGAGCAGTTTTCCTTTCCTTTCATGGAAATTTCCATTGGATGCTGTATGAACCGCTGTTATCCTAGTTACACGGTAAAGTCCAGTTAGGACAGGGCAAGAGACTGATGGCCCTGGCATGGCAATCACGGGTCATCACCATTGTTCCTATAAAACATGGACGAAGTCTCAGTGACGTCACACATTGTTTTCTGAGGAGGCATTATGAAGCCCAACGATGGAGGTCGTCAGCGATCAATCTAGAAACAGGCAAAGAGGTAGAGCTGAGGCGGGCCTTGAGCCTCCTGGTAAACAGGTACGAGTTCACATGTCAGTCATTGTGTACATTTAAGATAACTCTTAAGCCTCAAAAAACACAAAATGTATAAGTTATAAAAGATCAACCCCTGTACTGTGCACCAATGAAAGATGAGCTATTGATAACGTATTTAGTTTTTTGCACCAGCTGTATGCTGAGAGCTAGTCGGAGTACAAAATCCACAAAGCGCATACAGATAGTTACTACACAGCTGCACAGAAAGGGCACAGCATGGACCTCACTGAATGCAGGAACAGTTTGAACCTTGTTCCTCTCGACCCCCCCAAAGATAAACAATTTACAGTATGAGTTTTACTATTGTCTGGGAGGGCTTCTGAGCGCCTACATCCTGAAACCCATCCTGAGTGGTAAGTCTACGCCTGCAAGGTATTTGTGTTAGGCAGCTGCCATGTTTGTCCTTCAGCAAAACAATAAATAAGTAAAATACTCTGTAAATCCAACTACCGACTGACCTTGTTTTCGTACTTTTTAAGGAAATTGCTTTTTGTCTTTAATACTGAAAATGCTCATACACTAAGCTTTGACACTGTGGTTATATAACCATCTGCTCCTCGCTGCACCTGCTTACCTGATTGAAGATAGACACTTTCAAAGGCTGAAATCCAACATATTGTATATTATTGATCTTTCACATTTTTTAATATTACACATGTTTAAAAACTCAGATACAAAGTGAGCATGTCCACACTTACTGCTTTGAATAATGAATTTCATTAAAGCAATATTATGCCTAGTTGAACTCAGGGAGTCATTATTGTACCAAGTGGAAGTCACTCTGCACCTGTTATTTCAACCACCACTGCAAACACAGGGGCTTATTATTGTGGAGGATCCTCCTGAATATTTATTCCTATTTGCACGTGTTAATTAAGATTACCTCACGAGTAGCTCAGCTATAATTTATTTACTTTATCCCCAGGCAGTCGAGGGGGGGGAGAATGTGTCTTCATTCATTGTGTGTGCTGCAGTTAAGTCCATGTTTAATCTGGGGCGGTGCTTATATGGATCTTATTGTTGGCAGGCGCACGGCGTAAACAGTCCTTTGAGTTTTTGATGATCATTAAAAGTGCATCAAGTCATCGACTTAAAGGTCTTTAAGATTAAAGGATGGCTACAATCCAACAAAGCTCTGAACTCAGCACACTGAGATTCTGGTTCCTAAAGGGACACCACAGTGATGGCTTATCATTCAGACGTGTGTACTCTCTGTGTCCATGTTCTTTATAGCGTCTTCCATACATGGCAGGCACACTATATTTACAATGACTGTGATATTTGTTGACCGATGCAGGGAAAGATCAGGACAGTATCAGTGATAGTCGATACAATATATTTGCCTTTGGCCTTAATTAATGGCCTTTGTCAGAGCTGGTTATGTGCCCCTCTTTAAATCCCTTCATGGAAGAATGTGCGACTTTTTGATCCAGTAGATGTCGCCCTTTGATTACAGCATGAAACCAAAACAAACTGCTGTTTGGGGACACCTCCACTATTCTGAAGCCCCTGCTCTTCTGCAGAGACACACCTCCAACCCCCTCTCTACTTACATTTGCACAAAGGATTTATCAATTAGAACGCACCATAATTAAGCTCCATTAAGCGCAAGCGGTGGTCAAAATTGTCCTTTGCTCGAGCTGCAATCACCTGTGGCCTGCATTGTTGTGTTAGCATGCTAATGATAGCTCACTTTAGATAACTCGTAGCTTCATATTGCACATCAATTTACACGGAATGACCGTGATCTAAAGACACGTACATGACATCCAAATAATCAGTGAGTATGTTCTTCTTTTCTCTAGTTTTCGTCCCGTCCATGTAAACATGGCTCTGACAACAACACAGCCAGCAGGACTCAAGCTACTCACTCATTGTAGACAGTCATGACTCGGAGAGATATTTACACAGGATAGACTTGATTTCTGTTGTAATTATGTGTAACATGTTGCACATTCTTCCTTTGAATGGATTCGTTCTTATTAATTGTATGATAAAAAATGTGCACAAGAATAAAATGATGCATTGGAACTCGGTTAAATTCTTCTCTGCAGTGGGGAAAAATGAAAAATGACCTGGAGTTGGACGGCTCTTACCTGTTCATTTTCCCCCATCTTTTTCTCTTTCCACCACTTCTGCTCCATACCCTGGGGGTGAAAAATCTTTTTTATTGACTAATCTGACATGATTAGAATCACCTCAGCTTCCTGTAATAGGCTCATTTAGGCAGTTCTGTGGTTTCATTAAACCAACTTGATTTCTTTGTTGATAAGAGAACGGTGATTAAGGGCTTGATTTATCACTTTGTTTGAAGCTGGGACGGCCGACATTTCAGGATCCAGCAATAGAAAGCTTTTATTTTGAAAGAATGTAATTGAAAAAAACTATTATTCGTCAGCTTGCATCACTTTTTGTATGGTTCAGGACAAGTTAAGGAGAAGGTGTTAGCTTCAGGAGTGTGGCACAATGCTAGCGGCTTGTTCGCAGCAACGGCTAACAAATAGCTAACAATGTCAGACTATGCTCTTCGTGTGCTACTAGCTTTAGCTAATGGAAAATTAAGCTAATCAGCTAGGAGTTAATTGGCCTATAGACTTACAGGTAAGCCATCTAATCTTTTCATACTGATTTGATTGGCTAATTGAGGACTATCAAGCTCTTGTACCGCCAACACTGGAAATTAAGTCGTTAAGTCGTACTTATAAGATGTTTTTAGGGGTTTCCCCGAGATAAAAAAAGGTTGAAACTGTTTTCCTGCCTGACATTTTCCACGCATTCATCATAGTCCACACTTCGCCGTTTCTGTGCGCTGTGTGGCTCTTTAAGTACCATCTGTTTTCGCTTTGTGGAGTTCGCTTTCCTGCTAGCTGCAGAACGGTGCTTTGGACTTCTATTTCTTCACATGGTATCAAGACAGATATCAGTAATTTTGTACCAAAGTTGACAAGCCTAGATCTGACACAGAGGTGTTAACTTGCCATCAGAGGCTCAAACATGGTTCTTACAGCTCCCTCTCTTAGTCTCGCTGCTGTCCTTGCTCTAACACTTTGATCTGTCCCTCCCTCCCTCAGGGTCAGGCAGATCTCCTGAAGCACGCCAGGAGTGAAGTCCAGGAGAGCCTCAAGCAGATCCACTACGCCGCGCTCACCTGTAACCTGAGCAAAGGCGGATCAATGGGCGGCTCCTCCGGCTCCGAGTCTAAAAGCAGACGCAGCCTGGAGGCCATTCCCGAGAAGGCCACCGCTGAGGACGAGCTCACCGATGAGGAAAACTAACGACCCCAAAACTCCTGCTCTCAAAACCCAAAGCTCTCTCTGTGTCTGGTCCCTGGCACCTCCATCGCTCTACACGGCGTGTTTTTCCACATTCCATCGTGTACATTCCTGCATCCCGAGCACAGCCGTAACCTCTCAGGCGTCTGCCTTGTAAGCATCAACATGCCACCACTGCTCCAGGACAGAAATCCTACCAGAGTTCAGAGAAGTCTGAAGAATTTCTGTCATCGTTTGAGTCTTCATGTCAAGGAGCTGCACTGAACGTTTTTTATTTTAACATTTGCTACACATCTGAAGCTGCCTACCTATTGCATTGTGCACACATTGCATTAAATCTCATCCAGCAAAAACAAATAAAAAAAGGGATATCTAACAAATGATGCTTTTTGTAAGTGGAAACAAATCCTACCTGAAAAGCATAAAACTCTGACATTCTTCATCTACACTCCTTTGTACGTTTGTTTTTGTCTTACTCCCTTGATTCCTCTCCTCACCTCATTCCTCGTTCCCTGGGTGAGCAGGGAGAGTCTGTGAACTATCAGAACCTTCTGTTCAGACATTCACTTCTACTCAGCAGACCTGGGTTTCACAGACTAAAAGAAGAAAAAGAAAAAAAAAGGCCTTGGATTGTTGCAAGAGATTTCTTAAAGCACAATTTTTGGAGTTGTGAATGTAACAGGACGGAAGGGAACATGGAGGGAACGGAAGAAGGCAAAGAATTAGAGCCGTTTACAAAACTGAACTCGTCCACGTCGTCTGCCAAAATGGTTTAATATACTGTGTGTATATATGGAGTTTCCTGTTACCTTTTTTTCTGCAGAGTGCATCATTTTATTATTGTATACTTGGAGATATAAGATTTATTTTGTAAGAGATATATGAAAGTGTGTTGAAAAACAAAAAAAAAGTTCTAACTGTGTGTAGATAAGGAGGTTCGTCGTCATGACAGGAAGTGACCTCACAGTTGTCCCACGTGGAGACAGAAGGACTAAAAATAGAATGTATTCATGCCGTCTGTGGTGCAGATGACAGCAGATTCTCAAAAAGTCCCAACCAGCAACTGCATGAGAAGGAACCACAGCTGAGTGTCAGAAACAAGCACTCCAAAAAAAAAAAAAACAGTTTGGACGTATGACTCATATTTAAGCGTTTGTTTCAGGAATATGTTCAGCCTTTATTTTTAGGGCATGGTCCTCCCATTTCAGGGCGTGAAAGAGATAGAGCTCAACAACTGTAACTATTCATTCCACAGCTTCTTTTTTCAAGTCCACAAACCAAAGCCAGTGCCACATTTTTCCTCCAGATGTACCCTCAAAAAATCCCACTGTTATTTAAACTCTGGGCCCGGTTCTTCAAAAGGTTTTATCCAGATAAAAATGATCCAGATTCGATCTGCTTTTTTATTTCCTCCGTATGATCACATAATCCAGCTCACTTTTATCACAGTTGTTAAAGAAACAAACACTGGATAGGATCATCCTGATCTTGGTACAGACTTTTTAAGGATTACCAAATCTAACGGGGACCTCACACTACATACTTTGTCCACAGGGGGCGCCAAAATACTGAAAAAGCCTCATAGCTGCTTTAAATGACATATTTCATGTCTGATAATTATTATAATCCTTAATTATTTTTACAAACATGATTCATATGATTCGTACCTTATGTAACTTTTCATTGACGCAAATTCTGCTAAAAATATTTGAACAGATGTCTGAAAATATCAACTAAAATTTCAAGTTGTCAACGATGTAAAAACGTAAAGCCCTCTACTGTGACCTGGGTGATCCTAATTTGTTGGGAGTTTTTCCCAGGATTGGCTCACTTACTGCCAATTACCCCAAAGTCCATGCACGCTGCGTTCTGTCAGCTCCATGGTTTTGCTTTGTCCAACGCCAAGCGCCCTGCTCCAATGGGTCCATTTCTGAAGCGTGAGCACAGCCATGAGCAGCTGTCCACACGGGCTCGCCAGATCAAAAGAAGAACTACAAGATCTTGCGGGAATGTTGTTGTCCTGTCCGGGTCATTCTGTTCTGTTCAGCTTGACGTGTGCTTGCAGTTTGCTCCGTCAAAAATAGACTCACTGTGTCTTTAAAACGGAGAGCGTAGTGGCGCTGCTGTAGATGCACCACAGCGCGTGATGTGGAAACAGCTGAACGTCCCAGCGCATACGGACTATGTGGAAATTGGCAGATAAACCTTTCTTTTTTTCTAACAACTCGATTTCAAGATTGATTCCGAGAGTTTTAATTCTGCTGGATGACTTTTGAACAGCCGGGCTCGGGCTCATTGAGTTCAGTTATTTTGTTGAGTATGAATGAAAATGTCTCACAGGAAACTTGAAGAGATGTGTCTGTGTTGCAGCCTTTGAAAGGGAGGTCATGTCAAAAAACAAAGACTATGGGTTCATTTTTAATGTCCTTGTTCAAGCTTTTAAACATTAAAAGGTGTGCTGCACCGTCTCATGATGTTAGCCATGTTTCATCTTGATCTTAGCAACTGTTGCAGCTCACCCATGTTCAGTGTTTGGAGATGTTGTCTGAGTTACCACCGTGCAGCAGATTCCTCACAGCTCGAGTGGTTCCCGGACAAAATCAAAAGGAGTCACACTCTGATAATAACTCTTTGTAAGAATTTAAACTCAGGTCTGGTGAGATGGTCGAGACGGAGGTGAACTTCAGAGTAATAATTAGCATCCTGTGTTGTAACTGTGCTTCATTACAGCTAACTGAAATCTGCAGCATCAGTGTTTTTTTTTTTAAACTGCCTTCCCGACTCGCTGCTTCAGTAGTGCTCTCGTCTCCTCTTCATTTAACAGTCCATGATTGGATCCTTGATTTCTAACAACAGAACCTTCCTCTTACAGGAAGTTATACTCAAATGATCAGAATATTACATTAGCTTAGCATGAGCAGCTAATGAAACGAAGTACACTTAGCCAAAAATGAGCAGAATCTAACATCCCGCTTGTGTTTTCACAGTAAACGTTTTAATGATCAGAAATACTTTTAGACTATTTGTTAAGATCATTTAGCTGCTGTACTTTAGGGTTCCAACAACGCGCACCAACACACCGAGGCATCCATCTGCGGCGCCATCTTCATGTAGGGCGCTCTGCTTTTTTCATATTTCCTTTGTCAATTGTTTTGCACCAAAACAACAAGTCCAACTCCTTGTATGTGTAAATGTACCTGGCAATAAATACCGATTCTGATTCTGATTCTGAAATGTTTATACAAACAAGGCTGGGCTACATATCATCAACACATCTTTGTATAACACAATCAAACTCACTCAGCAATCGAGCAACAAAACAAACACAGCCTCGATATGACCATAAAGTAAAGTACCATAAAGGATCAATACAAATCTACGAGAGAAGAATTGATTCATAAGCAACTAAATGTAGCTCGCTGTGCCTTCGAAGCTCTTAGCTCAGTGTATGTTTTCAAAAGTAGGGTTAAACGCTTTGAGGGAAATACAGTCTTCTCTCATCAATATTGGAATTTGAATTAAAAATCAGTTAATTATGTTACTGCCTGAACTTCTGCTCTTCTATCAGCCCGTCTGACACCGTGTCTTAGCAGCACGCAAGCGCTGGATGTGGCGTTGCAACATACACGACTCCACGCTCACTGTCCACACTGCATCCCTTAAAAACATAATTCTGTGCTCTGTGGATTTCAGTTTCCCCTTGTAAACAGTTGTGCTGTTGTGCACATTGTGCAAGCGTGGTGTTTGTATTGACGAGCTGTTGACTCAAATCACAACGCTCAGAGGCTCGTCAATAAAGCGTTTTTTCTCCGGCGTTGACACAAGTCAAAGATCAACATTTCAATCACTGAGGAGGATATTATTAATGCCGCTATCTCCACTCTGTAAAACAAGCTAACGAGCTCTGTTGAAATGTGACTTTTGTTAACACCAGAGAAAAACTTAATTCAGCTCACCGCGAGCCGTTTATTGACGAGCCTTTTGAGCGCTGTGATTGGAGTGAAGAGCTCGTCAATACAAAGCGCCACGCTTCTGTTTGTCCAGATTCAACACCAAAGCTCCACACGTTACTGTGTTTGCAAGGAGAAACGGAAACTCACAGAGCAAAGTTACAACACATGCGTGCTGTTAGGACATGGTGTAAAACTGCCTCAATGTTATATTAGTTAGCAAATGGCTGTTGTCAAAAGCTCTGAATTTTAGTCCTATCGAGAATCTAAACAAAAATCAAAAGGCAGAAATGTCTATTTTGATACCATGGCAAAAAAAAAAACAAGTTCTAGGTCCCCAATCTTCTAATTGTATTTCTTTTAATCACCATTAATCGCAGGAAAATTCTAAACTGCACAGATTCATTAGCTACATTTCAGTAAAACAAAATGCTTTGATGAAAAATGTCTTAAGTTCTTCAGGAGTTTTTTTGTTTGACCTTCAGTAGTTTGATAATTAAAGTAACAGAGATTGAGTCTTTTTAAAACATGTGGTCTCTCAAAGTTTAAAAGTATCCAAAAACAAGTTGACAACCCCCACCACAGCTACCTGGATAATAAATATGCCGTGTTTAAATGTGTTTCAGGATTATTTCTTTTTTCTTAGATTTTAAAAAGTCCAATATCGATTCAGTAGCTTTGAATCCAAATAGTAAAAATTGAAGCATGAGTCTGTGAGGGCCTGTGTCCACCTGGTGTTTTTTTATGTAGAAAAGTTCTGGCTGTGCGCTCAGGAGCACTTTGTTGAGAATTAAAGTGTTGCACGTGCGCCCTGTCTTTATGACAACAGCAGCTGTATGACGGGCACTGTGTCAATGCTTTAAATTGTACGTTTTATATTTGGTGTCGTTCTTAATTCCTTCACTCTCCGCGTCAAACCGAGGATGCTCGCCCTCCTACTTTGTCTGGATGATGAGCTCAATAATAATGACGGCCCGCTGCCACTGGCTGGTTGAAAAGAGTGTCGGTGACATCAACAGCGCCCCTCTGAAAAGTGTAAAGATTTTCACCTCGGAGCATTCGGAGGCGAGGTTAGATTCTCTGCCCGAGCACCGGACCGACTCGGCCGTGCAGGGGATCCGGTTGGTTAGACCTGGAGTTTTAAGTCCTAGTTCTGGGCCACCACACAAAACAGGCAGAGCACTCGTCATAAGGACGCTAAAATAAGGACGCTGGGGGCTTCGCCTTTTCTCCGGGAAGCCGCCTGCTGCTGCTAACGGTATCTCCTCATTGGGGACAATTGAAAAAAGAAAAAGAAAAAGCCATGTGGACACTGTCCCTTAAGCCAAACTTTATGTGTGTACACATCCGTCTAAAAATATTAGGTTGCAAGTCTTGTGTTGGAGAATAAACAAAACTAAATGTAAAACTTGTTCTTGATATAAGTTATATAAAATATTATTAACCAGCAAGAAATCCATTATTTAATCCGCTTAGGAACCTCCTAACATGCAGTCACTCTTCTTCTCCTGACTCGAGGTATTCGGACTGTTAAATGAAGCGTTTTGTGTCCTCGGCTCTTTTCAGCGTTCTCTTTGGTTCCATTGCGTCCTCGCCTCCCGCTGATCACACGTCCAAACCTTAAAAGTTGTCTCTGAATTTCAGTGCTGTGCCGTTGTTGAGAAATGAAAACAAACTTTCATTTCAACTGTATTCCTGTCTCATCTCTTTATCTGTCAAGTCCACAAATAAGAAGAAAACCCCCACCTCTGAATAAAAAACATTTGATCTTTATCTTTGTGTGTGTGTGATGTTCTGTTTGAATCAGCTGTTCGCTATGACAACACCATGAATAAGTGACGTTGTGTGTTTTCATCTCCTTACTTCCTGTATTGACGGACAGATTTCGCTGGAGGACGCTGCTGGTGTCCTCCAGTTTTCTTCAGGCTCATTCCTAAACAACAGTAAATCCTGTCTCCTGCTCTCTTCCTGCCCGCTGATGAGCTCTGCGCTCCCTGCAGCAGAGCGGTCGATGCTCCACTCGGCCTCCACTCCACCCCTCTCCTCCCCTCGGGCTGAAACACGTCGACCGACCTCCCCGCTTCGGTCAGCGCTGCTCTTACTCCCCTGTTTCCCCTTCATCGTACACGGCCATGGAGGCACTTCACAATCCAGGGTCTGAATCACTTCATCTCATTCAACGTGTTCTTATTAAAGGAAACAGAAAATAGCTGGAGGATAAAATGTCACTTCTGGGTCAAAGGAATGTTTCGTACAGTATGCATTTCTTCTGACTCTTACAAGCCCGCCTTTAGATTTCTTATCAACAAATCAAAGCAAAGGGAACTGTTGCTCTACTTTGGAGTAACCTTGGATTTAATGGATACAGACAAGTACCAGATATTAGAGTTCCTGTGATACAGATGGTGGAAAACTAATATGACAGCTTAAAGGTCACATACTATACTACTTCCAACCACTTTAAATACGTCTCAGATCTCCCCAAAAAATGTCTGTGGAGTTTCTAGTTCTAAATCCACTCTGATCTTGTATTTGATCATGTCTATAAACCCCTCTATTTCAGCCCTGCTCAGAACAGGCTGTTTCTGTGTCTGTACCTTTAAATGTTAATGAGCTGTGTCTGACCACGCCCCCTCTCTGGAAGGGCTCGGGTATCTCGCTCCATGTCCTAGTGTTTACGGTGAGAAGGCAGACTCAGAGGGCAGAACAAACACCTAGCTGTGGGAGTGTCACCCACCTGGGGGAGGGGCTACTGCCCTTTGTGATGTCATGAAGGGAAAATCTCCAAATGGCCTGTTTGAGCACACATTTTCTGAAAAGTGGAGCAGGCAAAAGACAGAGAGGATGGACTTTTCTCATAATTGGGGGGTTTGTAGACGGACTAGAGACACATGTTAAAGTTAGAGGAACATGGTGAAGAGGATTTTAAATAATATGTGACCTTTAAGTTTCTGTATATCTGTCATATCACCGATATTTTGCATAATTTGTGTCATATCACGGCTCTAAAACAGCAGCAGCCATAACACATCAATGGCAGAGCACAGCTCGTGTGTGAGCGATGGTTACAGGGCGACTGGGAATTGATTACAGGCTTTGCTGGTTTTAAGGAATGGATTCCTTCAGTGTTCATTGTTTAAAAGGTTTTAATGGGATATTGATTCTGTGACTGTGTGATATTCCTGTCCCAGTCTGTGAAGTCACATTGCGTTTTGGCGTTGTGGAAGCACGGGACAGCAGGAGCTCCACATACACACACATTCAGACATGCACACACACACACACACACACACACAGTGCTGCATACTGTATCACCTCTGTAACACCTCTGTTTCTACCTCTGAAGACGGTACAGAGGCGCGATCACTAAGTCTCCCAATTACGTCTGTTCAACATTCAACAAGAACCAGCATCAGGACAGTAAAACAAATGGAAACATAGCACATGCTATTTCCCGGGGTTAATACCCACTCAATACAGAACGCATACGAGGCATCGGTCATGTGTGCGGCATGACCACTTGAGTTTGTCATCATTTATTGTCAAGGACAGATGCACCTCGTCCCGACTCCCGCAGCAGTGCTAAAGCTGGAGGAGTGCATGCATCAGAATCGATCATCTCTTCTGTGTGCAGAGAGAGAGAGAGATAGAGAGATAGAGAGAGCGTGTGGAAACAGAGCTTCAGATGGACCTGCCTGCAGCGTACACACACACACACACACACAGAACACACACACACACACACACACACACACACACACACACACAGAACACACATATGCACGCATAGGTAACATGCAAAAGCAGGCACCGTTTTATGAACATGCCAGCTGTGTGGTTACTGCCGAGCACATAAACTTTATTTGTATAGCGAGCTGCAAAGTGCTCTGTGGAGTAAATTAGGATTCGGGCGTCTGACTGCCAACGCTCGATCACTATTTGACTTTAATCCAGACCTGGAAACAGTCAGGAGATTTGTCTGCGGATCTAAGATTAAGAATTTGTGCATTAAAAAAAAATAAAAAAATACATATAAGCTGTGTCTGACCTAGATTTCCTTCCTGTAAAAGTAATCTCTAAACTCTTTAAATCAACTTTTTACTTTTAGAAATCCGCTGACACATGGAGCAGAAAGAGGGAGTTAACCTTTATGATCTCTACTCTTATCGAGAGTTTAAAAGCCTACCTGTCGTATCGCTGTCCGATAAGCCGTGCAAACACATCTACAGTAACTGCCCCTGCTAATTCATTGCCTCTACAGCTCTGCAATCAGCATGAAGAGAACATGTAAAGTGCGCAGGATGGCCCTCTAATGCCCTCCTCGAAGAGCCCGAGCCAGAGCCTGTCACACAGTGTTGATTCAGTGGAATGGGTTTTATTAGCCCTGGAGGGCACAGATCGAGGGTTTCTGTTTGTACCTCTCTGAAGTACAGGTTGTCAATGCTGCCTTCTTCCTCGAGAGGCGAGAGAAAACAAAGTGTTCAGACCGTCTTCAGGTGAACACACTTTACTATTTATTTTCCTTCTATCTTCATTTTGAAGTATTTATCTGCACTTTATGCTCCTTATATCTTTCAAAAAAACAAGTTTCACTGTGGGGCGGCTGTGGCTCAGTTGGTAGAGTCGGCCGTCTCCCTACCGGAAGGTTGAGGGTTCGATCCCCAGCTCCTGCAGCTCAATGTCCGATGTGTCCTTGGGCAAGACACCCAACCCTAAATCGCTCCCCCTGCCCCGTTGGTGGTGTGTGAATGTGTTTTGAATGGGATTAGTTACTTCTGATGGTCTCTTTAAAGAGCAGCTTCTACCATCAGTGTGTGAATGTGTAATGAAGCTTCTCTAGTCTTCTGACTACTTAAAGTGCTTTTAGGTCACACCTACACATTCACACCCTGATGGCAGAGGCTGCTGTGTAAAGTGACCATCAGTATTTACTAGTGTTGTAGTCAGGACCACAATAACCGAGACCAAGACATACCAGAGACCAGAGTACTTAGAGACCAAGACAAGACAGGGACATTTAGGGATCAAGACCAAGGCAGGATAAGACTAAGACAAGACCAAGACCATTAATATCACTGAAAAATCATCGTCTTGTGTGCAGGGGGCGTGTCACTCACTGAGACCGTAACACCGGGAAGGTTGCGGCCGTAAACAGGGGCTAGATATCAAAACTACAAATGAATTGAAGTTATTTATTCTTTTAGAAAGAGGCGTTTTCCTTCTGATCACAGTAATGACTTGAAGTGGTGGTCTAAATTGGTCTTAATTTAAAATCCGGAGTCAGCCCTGTCCAAGACCGAGTAAAAATGACTTTGATTCAAAGACAGGAAGAAGACAAAAAGTGTCCTTGAGACCAAGGTCGATTCCGAGTAGCCTACTACAACACTAGTATTACCTAATCCATTCATGCACATTTACACACCGCCACTGAAGCAGTGCGAGCAAGTTGGGGTTAAGTGTCTTGACATCCGACATGTGGCTGCAGGAGCTGGGGATCGAACCCCCGGCCTTCCGGTTCAGAGACACACCGACTCTCCCAACTGAGCCACGGTTCCCTCTTTAGCCTCCATAGTTCAAATCTTATTTCTCTTAGACCAACGCTTATGAAACAGATTAATGTTTAGACTTGGAAACTTAATTCTTCCAAAAATA
Organism: Labrus mixtus; assembly: GCF_963584025.1. Taxonomy (NCBI): domain Eukaryota; kingdom Metazoa; phylum Chordata; class Actinopteri; order Labriformes; family Labridae; genus Labrus; species Labrus mixtus. Next base: position 9,734,138 of record NC_083622.1, on the reverse strand, counting down.
AAAATGCAGGTAAACTTTGGTCAACTTTGTAACCGCTCCATCACCTGAAAAGTGACACTTTAATACCAGTGGCTGTCCTGGAGTCAAAACAAACTCCTCAATGAATCAACCGTGAGGATTCAAGATTGTAGGACAGCTGAGAGCATTACGGCTATTTAAAGTTCTTAAATTGCAGAGAGTGTGTGTCGCCAACAATAGGAGAGTCTCGGTGGAGGGTTTGAACTGTAAACATGGTCTGGAATGAATCAGCTGCTGTCACGTAGGGACGCCAGACGAGACCTCCTCGCTGCTGCACATTCCCAGAAATAAGCAAAAGCAGAGCAGAGACGATGAATGGATGGACGAACGGATGGATGGATGTTCCTGAGGACTCATATTTGAGCTTAAATCATCCTCTGCATGTTTACAGCCGAGTGGTGGTACTAAAATGAGCTGTGCGGGGAAATGTTTAGACAGTGTGTAAAAACCACATGTCTGTGCAGCTCGTGCTCTCAGTGGAGATTTTCTGTGTTTAGATCATGCAAGTAGACGGCCCTGTATCCTGCCGAAGCTTCAGCGCTGTCACTGCTGCTGCTGTCATGACAGCCTCCGGATACCTCTAACAGACGAGGTCCCAAATGGAGTGAAAGGTCAGTGAATGCATCACACGCAACCTCCATTTCTCCTTTCTCTTCAACACCATGTTTCTTCTTCTTCTTCTTCCTCCTCCTCCTCTCTTCCTCTTCCACTCACAGGTTATTGATCGGTTCTCATCTTGGAAAGCGTGGCCCGCATTTGGCCTCATCAGCCGGGAAAGAGATGACATTTAATCCCAGCAGCGAGTCCATGTGAAAGTGCACAGTGCCGTCAGTGACCTGTGAGACAGGTCTGAGGGATAAGCCGTCAAAATAATGAAAAAGGAGAGAAAGGGATGCATTTCCCCTCAAGGTGAATGGTTGGGGCGGCGGGGATGTTTTTAATTGTATTGCTTTACAGGAAAAACAAGCTGCTGAAAATGTCCGGCCACATTCTCGTCAGTGGACCAGACACAGCAGCATATCATGTTTTATATGAAGTCAATCCTGTTTTTGTCTCCTAGTAGCCATTTTTTATTTCTGGGAGCCAAGTGTGGTTTGTCCATTTCTCTTCTATTCCACCATACGTTGAAAACCTAGTTACCTGTCGTATCATATATGACAAAGAGAATAATGTTTGGTCTATTTGTTGACCCAAACTATGAAGCTATGATTGCTAATTTATGTCCTTTTGACAAACTAAGCAATGGAAAGGAAAAAAAAAAAGCATTATATAAATCCAATCTGTTTTCACATACCCACTCCAAAAAATCCATCCATTATCTATACTGCTTTTCCTGTTCAGGGTCGCAGGGGAGCTGGAGGTGGGGTATGATCCCAGCTGTCATTGGACAAGAGGTGGGGGTATGATCCCAGCTGTCATTGGACGAGAGGTAGGGTACGATCCCAGCTCTCATTGGACGAGAGGTAGGGTATGATCCCAGCTCTCATTGGACGAGAGGTAGGGTACGATCCCAACTGTCACTGGACGAGAGGTAGGGTACGATCCCAACTGTCACTGGACGAGAGGTAGGGTACGATCCCAGCTGTCGACGAGAGGTAGGGTACCCCATGGACTGTTCACCAGTCAATCACAGGGCTGACATATAGAGACAGACAACCAGCCACGCTCACATTCACACCTACGGACAATTTAGAGTCACCAGTTAACTTAACGAGCATGTTTTTGGACTGTGGGAGGAAGCCGGAGTACCCGGAGAGAACCCTTGCCTGCATGGGGAGAACATGCAAACTCCACACAGAGAGAGGATCCTGTCAGACGGGGATTCAAACCAGGAACCACTGCACCACTGTGCAGCCGGCCACTCCAGAAAATATCCAGGACATTTCAGGCAGACTGTCCCTGAATGGCATTTCGTTGTTGGGTATTTTTATGTTCTCTAAACCACTTCGTGATTTATTAATACACTTTATTATTATTAAAATGTATTCCTCCTTTTTTTTTCCTTTATGTCATCCTTTCTTTCTTTATCCTTTGGTTCATTTAATCATCACTGCCACAGCAGCCACCTCGTCCAGTAGTGGGTGAATGTGTAAAAGTTATGGTCTTTTTTATGGTTAAATGTTTTCTGCAAAACACAAGCCACCGTGTGTAGAAATAGGCCGACGCTGAGAGGAGATATGCAGCATGTTTGTAAAAATCAAGCATGACACAAAGAACAGAGCACAAACTGCAGCGTGGGTAACGACTCACTAGCACCCCTAGTGGTACACCAACATGCAGATAGTTCTCTTTTTATTTCCAGATGTTTGTCATTTGTAGATTTTTTTGTTGTTGTTGCAGCCACTTTGACACATAAAAGGAAATGTAATTGGGATTTTTGAAGAGTGACATTTGAAAGAAGAAAAATTCCACCACAAGGTGTTTTAGCACAATAGAGACTTCACTTCAGACTCTCAGCACTGGGAACTATTTTATGAAAGGTAAAAAAAAGAAATGTGACAGAAAGAGAAAGGAGGACATTGTTCCTCACACATAAGGTAAGAAAAACAACTCATTGTACTGTCATTGAATTAGGATGGTAACAAAAAGCTCAAATAGGGTTTTTTCACACTTGCAGAAATCTCCTGAAAAACTCAGCGGATATTTCCAGGAGGAGCTGCATGTGTTAAAGCAAACAACCGCATCTTTCACTCAGACTTCACCCGGAGTTTCTCCTGCATGATTGAAACTTCAAATGATGTCATCATCTTAATGGGTTACCAGACAGTGCTTTGATTTAAAGCGAACCTTAAATCCACCAACATGAAAGACGATGTATTGACAGCCATTTGTCCACCGTTGAGTAATCTCTGCTTTGAGCGACGAGAGTCCTGAAGGGCGATTTAAATAATCAATAACCTTTTTATCGACCGCTGTTTACAACCGGAAACACACGTCTGCAGCTGCAGAGTCAATAGAAATGCAAATGTCGTCACAGAAACAGCTGATGAGTCAGGCCGAATGACACCAAACAGAAATACCTGATTACAATAATGATAGTTACCGTAATAAAGAGGGATAATGTCGGACAGCGGTGAAAAGGAGGAGCAAGATGAGACGTGATGAGAGGTGAAAATGACACCGGATTGCAGAGAATAAATACATGAATCCTGCACTCGACCTATTCTTCAGTTAATCAAATATCACGATGTGCATTTTATGATTATCTTGCAATAAACAGCAGATTTGCTGCATTGTTATATTCATAATTCTGACAGTGATTGTCCGTTTTGTAAGGGGAATTTCTTGGATCTCTTGCAACATTTTGTCAAGCTAACACTTCCTTTTGATGGAGAAGCTTCAAAATGAAATTCAGATCACAGATCTCAGGCAGACACTTGCAACCCTGTGCAGATGTTTTGTCGTCATTTTGAGCTAAAATGGACACCATGCAAACCAAGTCACCTGAGAATCACTATCTCTCTATCTCTTCTTGTTCCGGTGGTACTCTGCTCCTGAATCTCTTCGCCTCGAGGCACCCAGCCCCGCATACATAAACAACACTCACTCTGCGGCGGGGGTTACCTTTCCTGCCCGTCATATCTTTTCTTTGTGAATATTTCATGCTCTGCTGGTCACTAAACTGCCTGTCCCAGGGCGCCGTCTTCGCCCTTTGTGGGAAGCAAGTGGTTGCTCTTCAGCAGCACTTAGTGTCTTTGCCGCAGATTGAACGCTGCCGCGATGGTGACCGTGCCGCGAGCCCTGCTGAGTCAAAGGAGAGGCCGAGGAGGCGAATACAAGCAGTGTTCAGAGGAGCATCACTAAACGCAGACGTTGGTACAGAGCTCATCTTCTCTCGGAGACAGAGAGGAACGTCTGAGAGAGCGGGCAGCCGCTGGCGTGGATAACACAGCAGCCAATAACAGTTTCCCCTCAGCTGGAAGGTTAAGATGCTGTTTGGCACGCTTATCTCCAGAGATACTTAATGGAAGGAAAATTTATATCGCCAGCAGCCATCAGGGCACTCTGTTTTACAAGTCGCCTTGTTAAACCATGAAGTGTTTAATGTGCTGAAGCAGAGACGAGCTGTTTGTAGAAAGGGACATTGAACAGCTCCAGTCTGACCACACAATTCATCAAAAATGTTGGAAACGACAAAATCAGTACCAAGTTTTATATCTATCTGCCAACGTTCTCTGGTTTATGTTTGGTTTAGCTACGGTCTTTGGACAGAGGTTGAGAGTTGATATATGATTTGAACATGTTTGATACTGCTGGAGAAGAAGGACAGTTACATATAGAGTATTCATTCTTTGGTATCTGTCATTGAGGGTGCACTCACACCAGGCGATCCATACCGTGCCCAAGGACGTTTGACTCCCCCCCCCCCCCCAAGTCCAGTCTGTTTGACTAGTGTGAGCGCTCCGTTCTGTTATCAGGTATGATACATTACTTTGACCCTGGCACCAATGGAAGAGGTGTTCTTCTGCAGGGTATAGATGCTCATGCACGAACACAAGCACGGGTACACACCATGGACATGAGGGGATTTATAACGAGACGTTTTTACAACCATGTTTTGGGGCGCTCTGAGACTTACTTAAACTGGTTGAAAAGGAGGATATGTGTCCTCCACTGTGGAGTTTTGGTAGATAAATGTGAAAGTTGGAGAAATCTACAGATTAGCAACAGCAATAGCAATTGTATTTATATAGCACATTTCATTACAGATAAGCTCAATGTGCTTTACATTGAGGTTAAAAAGAAAATCAAAACACAGCATACAAACGAAAGTGTTTCCACAGTCATTAATAATTCATACACACGACAAAGCAAACATCAGTTACCACAAAAGTGATCATACACACATACAAAAAAGTAACTATGCATATGCTTTCGAGAACAGATAGGTTTTGAGTTTTGTTTTAAAAGTAGTAACAGTGGCAATGGACCTCAGGTCAGCAGGGAGTTTGTTCGATAGAAAAGGACCACAGTAACTAAAGGCCCCCTCTCTGGGGGGGGGGGACCGTAACTCTCCTGGTAGTGTTTTAGCTCCAAACAGAGTCCAGGGACCCATATTATCCATTTGAATAAAGTTTGTGTATTTAGTTGGGAAAATATAGCATCGAATTGTTTCACTCCAACTTTCAAATTGACCACTAAGTCTACATAGTTCACCTTTAAAGTTTGGTTGGGCACCAGGTGAACTATTTCCCCCTGCTCCCATGCTAAGCTACAGTCACCTTGCAGTGTGATTATTAAATAGCACTCTGATCTTACTCTTAAAATGAATGTGCAAACTTTTCATTTCAACTATAAAGCTGATATTTCTCTGAAACGTTCCTCCCGTCTCTGATCAGAATCTGCAGCTCACAAAGCGAGATAGTGAAGCGGGCAGAGTTTTTCACGGAGGAAGTCGTTGCTGAATGACCTGTTGTTGGGGACAATGTCACCCTGCAGCCCGCAGTATTTCTCCGACTGTGACACAATAACGACTTGTTCTCGCCATTGAACTTTGTTGCTCAGCTTGGACTCGTGCCACTGCAGCGCTGTCAGGGATTTGCCTTCCTCTTGCCAGCTCCCCCAAACAAACTCTGACTACAGTCGGCCACATAATGGCGCCTTCTTTTCGCACAATGCAGTCACTAAAGTACGGCATAAAGTGACAGCGGCTGATGTAACGCTGCGGTTTACGGAGGCTGTTCGTCTCGCCTGGCTTGCTCAGAGGCACGCTGGCAGGGCCTGAGCGGCTTCTTTTTGGGAGACAGTTCGGAGCTGTCGGCGCGTCTGACACCATCACTCGTGCTCGCCTTGGCCCGGGTGTAATGGTTAAGAGGAACATTGTACTCTACGGCAGTAATGGTGGAAGAATGACATCTATTCTCAATCAGAGCAGATGGAGGGTGAGCTATCTGTTACTAAGAAGGATCGCCTCTTTACCTTGGGCTTGATTAGAGTGGTCGGCCAACCAATAAACTCAGGGACAGATATTAATGTGATTGAAGCAGCTGGTTCCTGTGTTGAGTTATGATCCATTGTGTGAGAGAGAAAAAAAAACAGCGATCAGGGGGAGGGGGGGGGGGAGGGGTCAGAGAGGAGGGAAACAGTGTGCTACAATAACCAGTTGTTAAGAGAGGGACAAAGAGGAAGTCTACCAAAATCCCTGTTTGCACAACAGACACAAACATTGTCAGAGAGGGAGAAGGTCATCAGCGGCTATCTCGACAACTCAATAACCTTTTTGTACTTTGATGAATATTGCCGTCGTTCCCCCTCGCTGTAATTGTCAGAGCACGTCATACCTGAGAGCTCTCATAGTCGAACATTAACAATCGTCCTTGTCGAGGTCTCTTCTCCGCAGAGATGGCGCTGATTTACTTTTCGCTGGCTTTTTTATGTTTCCGTCTGAAGCCTCCGTTCACACTCTGTTACTAAGAGACTTTAAAAAAATTAAAAAAATAAATAAATAACACAATAAATCTTTGTTAAAACTTTGTGACAGGATTGTGTTTTTTTTTTTATCTTTGTCACTTGTGGCTGCTTCTCTCTTTGACTAATAACTTTCAGTTTGATGCAGTGACACGTGTTCACTTCACTCTATACAACATCATGAACTTTAGCTAAGATTTAATCATTTAACCATTATTACTTTAAGGTCGTCAAAAACCTTTACATTATTTTCATTACCATGCCTGTTTTAACACAACACAGTTTCTCTTATTTTAGTGATGAATAGTATTTACAAAGTGCCAAAGTGTGGGTGTCGGTAGCTAAGTGGTTTGTGGGCCCGCCCCATGTACAGAGGCCATAGTCCTCCAAGCGGGCGACCCGGGCTCAAACCCAACCTGTGGCTCCTCTCCTGCCTGTCATTCCTCTCTCTCTCTCTGATTTCAGAATCTATCCACATCTACAATAAAAGAACAAAAAAGCCCCAAAAATAAATCTAAAAACCCCCAAAAAAAAACTACAGATCTCAAAGTCTCAAGTCAAAAACACAGAACACTGTCTACATTGCATAAATACTATGGCAACATATTTGTGTAAATCAGACAGTGTGCAGGAGTTTGTGAGCAATATTCAATATTGGGAGCTTAAGAATTGAATTTTTGTTGCTGTGGTATTGAAACAGATATCAATGTTGTTTTTGCTCATATCATATCTCAGTCGAATATTCTGGTATTGTGACGCCCGTTTTATATTCTAATCTAAAAACACATCTCAGATATTTAAATGTATGACCCCTAACGCCCTGACGACGACCTTTAGGCTGATATGTCGGTGTTTTCCACTCTTTACACCTGCCTGTAACCGCTTCAGAGACGGCTCCACAAGACCAAACAGAGGTTAGCTGATCCACCATGTATTACCCAACATTACCCAAAACACAGTGAGCTTTCATTCATAGTTTTATTGAAATATATGACTCACTATTTTTATTGGAATAAACAGATGGATACACAGAACTTTATAGACACAAATACCTAAAGCGTTCCCTTTTGAACAGGCTGTAACATGTAGGTTTCAAAAATCTGATTTTAAAAAATGATGTTATACTGCCATCTGGTGGTGAAAAAGAGTACTGTAAATGTGATGCAGCCGCTCGAGGGTCGGACACACAGACACACACACAGACACAGACACACACACACACACACACACACACACACACACACACACACACACACAGACACACAGACACACACACACACACACACACACACACACAGACACACAGACACACACACACACACAGCAGCCTGTCAACACAGCATTTCCTATTCTAAATAAAGCCATGACCTGTTTTAATGTTTAATGTTTGCTGTTTCCTGGCGAGCGAGCGAGGGTGGGGGAGGGGGGGGGGGGGGTCAGCGTTGGCACATCGCTGATACAGCTGTTAGTCTGCAGCACTGGTACCTCATCAAAGAGACTGGACAATGTGGAGGGTTTAAACAGATACAATTAATAGAGAGAACATGTTTGAAAACATTCTGATATGGTGACCGGTGTGTTGAAATGTTTTCTCTTTGTGGAATTGGGAAAAGAAATGGATTTATCTCCATGATATCAGCATTATAGCTGTTTAAATTTAAATGAATATTGATCAGTCGAGTATCATACTTTTTATCCTGTTATCACCACAGATACTTACCATTATTCCTGCTATTGAAGCCATAAATATGGTGTGTTTGTTTGTTTGTTTGTCTCTCTCTCTGCCACACAGTCTCAGCAGAAGGTTGTTCAGCATGAGTCTGGTTCTGCTCGAGGTGTCTGCCTGTTAAAAAGGACGTGTTTGATTACCATGGTTACTTCAATGTTGCTAAATGTTTTGCTCATGGTGGATTAATGTTGGGGCTTTATGAATAAAATAACAAAGAGTACTGTCTGGACCTGATCTTTTTGTGTCTTGGTGTATAGGAAGTTAGATTTTTAATAGTGTACCACTATTTTCTTCTGTTTACATATTTAAGACTCTAAATTCCAAAGATGATTATTGTGGATTTGTGTTTCCAGTAATTTAAAATCACAGCAGTCGGGGTACCGGTAGGCGAGCGGTTATGTTGTGTGCCTCATGTACAGAGGTTCTAGTCCTTGTTGCAGCAGCTGTGGGTTCAAATCCGACCTCGGCCCTTTGCTGCATGTCATCTGCTCACTCTCTCCTCCCAACATTTCCTGTCTCTCTTCAGCTGTCCTCTCTAATAACAACAATGGCCCAAAAAAAATCAACTTTTTTTTTTTTACACTTTTATGGAGCTAAAATTTTCAGATTTTGGTTTTAGATGATTGCAGATGAAGGATTCAGTGAACTGGGAGCTAAACCATTGCATCCTCTGTTTCAATAAGCTCCTCGTATGTTGCTGTATATGTACCAACATGCACTAAAATAGAACAGGATCTGTCATTTGTATCAACATCATGCACATGAATATGATTGCCACTAGGTGGCAGGTCGAGCTTGGAGACTCGACGCCTCCGTCTCTCTCTCCCCCTTGAAAGCTGCTCACGAGTTTTTCCATCTAATCACGTCTTGATTCTGCTGGGAGCGGCCTCCCGGAGCATCACACCTGCCCACTTCCTTTCTGCCTCCATGCCAGGGGAATGCAGTAACCCGCTCCCACAATGCACTGCAGTTCCCCTCCGTGAGGAAACACTGTAGTGGCACTGTGAGCATATGGCACTTTTCTTTTTTTTAAAAAGAAGAGGAGTGAGTCAGAAGTGAACCTTTACGATGAGGTGCTGTATGTAAATGGTGCCAGGCTGTGAGGCTCGTAGGGCGTAAGGGATGTTGAAGTCTCCGCGTCTTTCGGTGACACTTTTAGACTTTCTTTGCCTCGCCTTTAAGGACATCGGGAGAGCTTGTTTTCATATGCAAACATGTGCAAAGTGGGACTTAAACTTTTTACTGTTCTGGTAACAACAATGCTTCTTCAACCATCACTCCTCCGAGAGAAGAGCTGCAGCTACAACCTGCAATTAATTAAACTTTGCTTCAATCATTTTTAATTTGATGAGAAAAGAAACGATCTCGCCTTATTTGAATCTCAATGCACAAAACAGGGACTTGTTGTAGTTTTTGTCCTTTAAGTCCCACACAGCCTGCTGCCATGCGTCAGTGTTTTTCAAACTTTTTCAAACTGTACCCCTTTAGAAGAAATGTCCTAAGCAAGGGATAGCAAAAAGAAAAAAACAATTACTGTAGAGAAACCCAATGAGTGTTTGATTTCCTGATCAACAACCTTGACACTTAAAGATCTCATGAGGTTCAGTAGCTGTGGCTTCTTTCTCCCTCTACTGTATAAAAAAAATGGACGTGGTCTCAGCGATGTCACACATTGGTTCCAGAACGGGAATTTTGAAGCTCAATGATGGCGGTCACCATATTGAAAATGCTGACTCCACCTAACTTAAACCTGGAAACAGACAAAGAGATGGAGCTGAGATGAGCCTCAGGCATCCTGGCGAAAAACTACAACACACCCGCTTGAAGTCATATCAGCCACGCCCCAAATTATGCAAAACTCTCATCCTTAAAATCCAGAAAATCTGAACATATTAGTTATTTAAAAAAAAAACAACCCTGCAGTGTGTGCCGTTAAAGACGTGAACCATTCCAAATAGTTTTTTTTGTACCAGGCTGTAAACATGTTTATTTCTGCTGTCAAAAGAAGCATTTTAACATGGGGGGTGTGTCTGGCTTTTGCAGCCAGCATCAAGTGGCCACTTGAGGAACTGCAGTTTATTGCACTTCTGAATCGGCTTCATTTTTTAAAACCACATGTTGCTGCTAGCTTTCTCCCTTTGAAAAAGCACAAGGCATGAGGAGAAGTTTAAAACAAACGTTCTAACACATTCTCTCTGATACTGATGATGATTTGTAATCGCTGTTTGAGTAACTCTTTATTTTGCTTCTTTCCCGACGTTAACACCAGCATCACCACATGTCCTTTTTTCAATATGTGTGTCTCTTGTTTAGTATCAAATCAGGCTTCAACCAAAAGGAAAAGGACAGGGCTGCCAAACTATCAAAAGATGTCGTAATCACAATTTCAAGAAGAATTTCAATAGTTAGTTGTGATTAATCGGATTCTCAATCACATGTTTATAATTCTATAACGATGTATTTCAAAACAGTTTTTGTGTGGTATCTTGGACTGTCTTAAACCAAGTTTGCTTAGCTCCCTGTTTGGATACAGACGAGCCAGAGGAAGGAACCTGAAACGCGTTTCTCTCAATGTGATTAAGACCAGAAAATAATATATTCATTAATATTAAGTGCATGAATCATAATGTGCCTTTTTGTCCCTTTTTGCACGTCATAGTTAATCCACCGAAGCGTCTTCCTGCAGCCGGAGTGATGAAAACTAAACCAACTTAAACCAAGTTTGATTAACTTCCTGTTTGGATACAGACCAGCCAGAGAAAGGAACTTGAAAAGGGAAGTGGCTGCAGACTGAAAATAAAAAACAGTTAAAGAGGGCGGTCAAAAAAAAGTGAAATGTTCAATGTAAGAACTGGATTATATTTTCAACTCGCCAACTGAGCAGTCATTCCGAGACATTCAAAGGCGCCATGGTGTCGTTTCTTTTCTTCACTCTGGCTGCAGGAAGACGCTTTCAGTGGATTAACTATGATGTGCAAAAAGGGACAAAATGGCACACGATTTATGCGATAAAAAAAATGACGCATGCATTCATTTCTGACCTCAATCACATCAAGTTGAACACGTTTCAGGTTCCTTTCTCTGGCTGGTCTGTATCCAAACAGGAAGTTAAGCAAACTTGGTTTAAAACAGTACAAGATGCAACATAAAAGCATGACAAAAACTGTTTTGAAATACATCTTTATAGAATTTGAAATGTGTCAATACTGACAGCTCAAGCAAAAACCTTAACAGACAAACAGGCGAACACACTTTTCAATATCAGTCTGTTGTTAAGGACAGGCAAAGCGAGGCAGGAAACGCCGGGACGAGAGAGTGGGGGACAACATGCAGCAAATCACCAAGGTTGGACTCGAACCCATGGCTGCTGCGATGAGGACTTTGGACTCCGTACATGGAGCAAGCGACACAACCGCTGGGCTATCTGGTGCCCCCTATTGTTGAGGATAGTTGACAGTTTGGGGGCAGTTATAGACTGCATTAAAAGGGAATATCTATTAGGAGTTATGCCTCATCATGCTAAGCATTACGCTTCTTACTGAACTTTTTATAGTATTATTATTTAACAATCATGAACGACTGGTATTTTAAAACCCATGCTGCACTTTGTTGCCACCAGAGTTAGAATCTGTAAATCTTTGGCCTCTTTTAGACGTCTTTCTTTTGGCTACTGCAACAACACATATAATTAAATATGTGAAAACTATCCTCAACATCAACCCCTCATGACAGACGTATATATTTCAAATCAAGCACACTATCTTTGTGACAGTATCTGCTGTGGTTTCTTTTCATCCAGTCCTCGGCCCTTTGTTTACCGCACAGAACACAGAGCTGCATTGTTTGTCAGGCTGAGGGAGCCTTGATGGAATCAGAGTCCATTAACATGGAAGGCAGCGTCGAGGTGACTTTAGCTCCTAATTAAAAACAGATGTGTCCATTTAATAGTCTTAATACTTTGTGGGAGAGCGAGACAATCACCGCAGAAATATCTATTTGCCTCATTAAATCGGGAGGCTTGATCATGATGAGAAGCAGGGTAATGAATGAAGACAGACATGTTTACCAGGTTGTTTAAACTGTGTTTGCTGGGAGGAGAGAGGCTGGAATTTAGATGGACTGTTGTTTGGTGGCAGAGAGAGGAGGGACTGATGCGATGAGTGGCATGTGAAGTCAGGTAAACACAAGGAGGAGGACACGTGAGAAACAGGTTCAGCTCTGAACTATTTCAATGTAGTTGCTGTGTTTGTTTCTGGAGTTCTTACAAAGCTTTCCATCGTCACTGACAGTGAGTTCAGCCTTCTTTACAGAGAAACTCTTCAGTTAACTTTGCTGCATTACTCAGATAAAGGTTCATTGAGGTTCAACAACTGCACGTGTTAAACATTTCAAAGTTATGTGCAACCTTAACAGATGAAAGCTAAATTAATAAAAAATGATATCAAAAACTAGAGCCTGACCGATTCATCGTCCAGCCGATAATATCGGCCGATATTAGCATATCAAGTGACTATCGGGATTGGCTCATTTTATCTCAGATATGCACCGATATTACTCGATTTATTTACCAGTCAAAAAGCATTTCATTTGAGTTTCATTATATTACACTAGCAGTTTTCTGTCACCAGCAGAGGGCGCTGTATGGATTACAACAAGCATCATCAGTCTCCAGAGTGTCGAGCGGTGATGAACGTTAGAGCTGTGCATCTTCACTGGTCTTACGATTCGATTTGATTACGATTATCCAGTCAACGATTCGATTCGATATCATGATGCATCACGATTCATCCTCAATTTTCTATATTACTGCACATGGCTACTTTTTCATAAACAGAGACAAACAGTCTTATAAATATGAACTCCTTCTGTATAATTTAAAAAAGTGATTAAGACAACAATGTCATTATCAATAGCTTTACATTTTAAGTTCAAATTAATACATTATATAGGTAGCCTACTGTATAGGTAATAAGTTTACGTTTTTGTGTGTTTAGTTTATTATAAGAGCGAAAGATGTTTTTTAGTCTCTGTGTGTTCTCTTCTCAGGACCTGAGCTTTGTTCAGGGTTAGTTTTGTTTCTGTCCTTTTTATTTCAGACAAGTTGTGTTAAGTGTTTCTGTTGTGAGAAACAGCCTGAGCAGGGCTGAAATAGAGGGGTTCATAGGCATGATCAAATACAGGATCAGAGTGGATTTACAACAAGAAACTTCACAGACAGGTCTTTGGAGCTCTGAGTCTTATTTAAAGTTGATGAAAAGAAGGATAATATGTGATCTTTAAAAGGTAAAGTGCACAGTCAAAGTATTAATTCACTGCAAATTGTGGTCAGTTTCACCTCTTATCACGTTTCATTTGCTAACTTATTTCACTGCAGTCGGACATTATCCCACTGTCATCGTCTTGGCCTTCTTCTGTGGCCAGTTAACTTCTGTTCACGTTACCCCTTGTTCAATCCAATAAGTGCAACCGCCACGCTTAATAAAATATCGCTATTTGGCACATGTGATTTAATATTAATATCACACAAGTCAGGATGTCGATATAGTATATACATATATATATATATATAGGGGCGGCTGTGGCTCAGTTGGGACAGTCGTCACCTCTCAACCGGAAGGTCGAGGGTTTGATTCCCAGCTGGGCAACATGTCCGATGTGTCCTTGGGCAAGACACTTAACCCTGAATTGCCCCCATTTAAATAGGATTAGTTACCTCTGATGGATGATACTACATAGCGACTACTACCATCAGTGTGTGAAAGGGTGTGAATGGGTGGGTGTGACATGCAGTGTAAAAGTGCTTTGAGTAGTCGGAAGACTAGAAAAGCGCTATATAAGCTCAAGTCCATTTACCATATTGCTGTATCAATAATTTGTCCCGTAGTTTCCAATTCATGTTCAGTCAATTCACTAAATGACCAACAGGGGGGAAGTCGCCTTGTCAACTGTTTTAGGATTATTGTGATATTAGTGTTCATAATATGCACGTCAAGTTCATTTAATTCATGAAACATCAAGAATTTAGTGAGTCACACTCAGAGAAAAACACACACACACACACACACACACACACACACAGACACACAGACACACACACACACACACACACACACACACACACACACACACACACACACACACACACACACACACACACACACACACACACACAGACAGGTCGTGTGCTGTGACTGTGCGCTTGTGTTTATGACGGGGACAAAGATGTGTGTGGACACTTCAGCCTTGCTCAGGGATCTGCTGTCACATCCCATCATCAGAGAGGTGCGTTCACACCCGCCGCGGTGCAGGAAGCCTCACTGAAGGGAGGGACCTTCAACAGGCAGACAGTGGGTGCTCATTTAAGGATCAGTGTCAGTGTCACCAACGCGGACTCTGCATAGTGACAAATCCTGTTCTATTTAAAAGCCCAAACATTAAAAACACTTTGACTAATTTCCCCCTCTTTGTACTTGTGATGAGTAATGTTGATGGTTGATGGAAGAGTTTTATTTTACAGAGAGTTGAGTTGAGTTGCAGAAGGCAGAAGTTAAACCACTGAGTGGATAAAAAGCCAGAACAAAGATGACCACTTCTCTAGTCCACTGACTACTCAAAGCGCTTTTACACCGCACGTCACCCCGACACGTTCACATTCACACATCGATAGCAAATACCATTTATACGCATTTGTATGACGCCAACCAAGCGGTGGGTTAAGGACACATTCAACACACAATCGGTCGAGCTCTACTTTAGAACTTCTCTGCTCGCTCAGTCTCCCTTTACAGACGTTCAGACTGAACTGCAAGAAGTGCCCACAAATCGTCTCCATGACGACTCAGACGAGATGGAACAGCTCCTTCTATATGATCAAAAGTTCAAAAACAACATTAATTATGGATACAATGTTGTAATCAGTATCGGTACACGTATCGGATCAGATCAGAGCTGAGAAAAGGTGGATCTGTGCATCTCATATTGTTATTTTTTTAGATGCTTATTGTTCCTTTCTTCTTCATGTTTGATTTCTAATGTCATTTTCTATCTTCATTAGCTGATACAATTGTGTGACACTGAAAATGATTCAGAAATCTGTAAACCAAAGTGATCTGCCCCCCTGTGAGGCTGCATGTCACTCAGTCAGTCGTCCTGTGCTGAGGAGGTTGTTGGTGAAAGTTGTTAGCGTAGATAATGAGATAATTGTGCGCTGGACGGATCTGCTGTGTGTGCTGGAAAAATAAAAGGATCCCATGAGACCTGATCTCCAGTTGGGGGAATATGGGTAGGTGTGTGTTGAGTGTGTGTGTTTATTCTCACTGGTATAGTTGCTAATGTAGCGGAAGCAACATGGGAAAAGGAAGAAACAGACACATTAGCGAAGGTCAAAGTGGAAGGTTAAGGAGCTGAGGAGGAGACCGAAAGGAAAACGAACATGATGATGATGCATGGAGCTAAAGGAAGATATCAGATATGATAATGACATCTTCAAACTCGTCAACATTACAGATAACTAATATCGGTATTGGGCTGGCTGAAGGTACTGACAACTCTTCAATACTGAGTTAATTTTCAATACATTTGAACTTATAGCACTTTTATTTCAAATGAAACGTTGCTGAGAAAAGACGATTCTGTAACGAACAAAAACTTTTTCCAAATTTCCAAACAGTTGGGTACCAAAATCATACTTACATATATTCTACAAGTAAGTATACAACTTTTAATCAGGATAAGTACATGTAAGATTTAAGTAGAGCCGATAATACAATTAATCATTGTCTTAATTATAAATCTTTTTAAGTGTTTGATAACAGCATGTGGGGGATCAACACAATAAATGTGTTCGTATGTATCCATCTATCTCCAAAGATCGAAGATAGAGCTAACTCTAACTTCTAATAATAATTAGAACGCTGCCTTAGCTTTCCTGAAAAGCAATTTGTACTATCTACATCTGCAGAGCAATGATGTCAATATTTACATCTTCACATGTTCCTGAATGTGTGATTAAAATGTGCCAAACATCTCTGAATGCATGCAGCCAAGGTACTTTTAACAGAAGCATGTTCACTCATGTTGGTCTCAGGAAACGCAGAATTGATGCATCGAAAAGCTAAATAATATCTGTTTAATTGAACCATTAGCAATAGAGAACATGGATAAGATCAAATCTAGTGTTGCTAAAAGATGCTGTTTGTTTGGTTTTATCACGTGTGATGGATCCAATCGGATTTGTCGAGAATTGTTGTAAAACGCTGAGATAAGCTAACTAAGCTAACCCTTTACTCTTTTATTAAAGTTTTTGCCTATTCATTGAAAAAATTGATAATATACAGTATGTTGTATTAATTTTCCTTTATCTGCTTTTGTGCAATTGGAAAGTTGAGGGATTGTTAACTTATACACTTTGTATGAAGCTGTAAATACTGAATATATAATCGACAGGGTTACACATCAATCTAATCATGTTTTAATGCACCACTGCCTGATTATCCATTTTTGTAGTTTTGATTGAACAAAATCAACAACATACTTGGTGGTCGGCCTGAAAGCAGCTTTAATCAATGACTTGCTCTCCTTAATCTTATAACTCTGATGATCCATCACGTGTGTTTTACAGCATAATATCAGTTCCCTGATATTGACCCAACTCTTAATGTCTACCATCTCTCGAGTAAAGCCTGATTAGTGCTGAGGGGCCCGGGCGGAGTCGACTGTACACATGGCTGCATGAGCGGGGACCCTACTGTCGTCTGAGGGGTAATTATTATTATTAGCACTCTGAGCTGCACAACATCCCCCAGGAGATCTCCAGAACAATGAACATCCTCCACATGTGACAAACACTCATCCAGGTGTCTGAGTGCGTCAGCGAGACGTTAATACCCAGGCTAATAAAGGCTGCCAAGTAGAGCTAACTCTGAGCTAATAGCAGCGGTGAGGGACATGCAGGTGACACCGTGGGGACGCTCCTCACTCAAACTTGGCCACCAGGAGGCCTCGTCCTCAGGCTGTAATTAGTAGCCGGGGACAACAGGGCTCAACAGAGGAGAAGCAGCATGCCAAGCAGGTACACAAGGGGTCTGTGCAGCAATAATAATTAACAGTCACCAGAACAAACAACTCCCAGTGCTGAATATTCTATTACAAACACACTGTGTTAAGTTCTTTAACCCAACAATACAGAGTTATAAAGTTCAGTAAAAATCAATAACAGACCTTAAAATTACATTCACATGTAATCCAATGTAATCCACTTAATTACATTCATAGAAGTTCTTTTGTGAAGCCTACCTCTGGAGTTGATTCGACTTTATTTTCGAGCTCGTAGTTTATGGTGAATGGTAAATGGACTTGAGCTTGTATAGAGCTTTTCTATACTCACAGTGCTTTTACACCGCAGGTCACACCTCCCCATTGACAGCATGGCTGCTATGGAAAGTGTCCATCAGTAGTAACTAATCCCATGTAGACATATTCTATCCCCGCTGACGAAGCAGCGGGAGCAATTTGGGGTCAAGTGTCTTGCCAAAGGACACATCGGACATGTAGCTGCAGGAGCTGAGGACTGAACTCCCGACCTTCAACTTGAGAGACGATCAACTCTTCCAACTGATCCACAGCCGTCCAATAGCCATTGTTTATAGATAAGAGATTTGAAATGTTCTTGTCCATGGCTACATCTGGGTAGTAGAGCAGCAGGCCACAGCCAGTCTATGGCTACAGCCCCGGCTGTACTGTTGGTGTTGCAGCGATGGAAGCGGGCAAGAGAAGTGGTTCAGATAGAAGTGATTGTACCCGACCTAAAAAGCCTCTGCATGTTTCTAATAAGCTTCACGAGCAGAAACGTGCTCAAACTAGGATCAATATTGGAGATGCTTTTGAAAAATGGAGAGAGGTTAGAACGCAGAAAGGTTTACAGACCGATGCAGAGCTGGCTAAACACTGAAGCTACAATGACCGCGACATGGCAACCTGCTTGCGCATCGAGTCTTGAGAGGTGACATAATATCAAAATTAGAAATCTGAAAAAAAACAACATTAAGAAAATCCTGTACCAAAGGTCTGTGACTTTAGCTGAAATGAATCATCCAACCACCTCACGTTTTGTTCATTTCTCATCAAAACGTTTTTTTTCCTCCATTGAGCCAAAACGAGTGAAAATCAAGAGCAAATGTTTCAGCAATCAAACAAAAATGATGCAGACGTCCATTATCCTTCCTCAAAATACAGATCAGGCCTTCATCTCTGTGTGTCCTCACTGATGCTCTACGACGCGATTACCACCTCCAATAAAACAATACACATTTTCATATTTCATTATCCCCAGTGTGTACAAGACTCAGCTGAGAAATTATGGACCTGCTATGTTCAACTGGCTGAGTGTCGTTTAAATATGAATGCCACACGTCTTCCCTGCATTACATTGAAATCCTCTCTGTCTTGTAATGTGGAAGTAAATGTGGTCTTAAGGACATCAAACATGTGTCAAAGAAAATAAGTCATAATGGGCCAGTGACCCTCTTTGTGGAGGCATTAACAACTCTCTAGCAGAGTCAGTCTTTATGCTGTCGCTCCCTTTCACTATTGTAGCTTATATTTAGAAAAAGTGGCTTTGATTCTCTATAATGCTAATTCACTTTCTACATTATTTTTAAATACCCCAAAATATATCTCTTTGCACTTCTTTTGGCCCTGATGCGGGTAGTAGGGCGGTTAGCAGGCCCATTAACAAGAGCTTCAGCCAGTCTGTGGCTACAGCACCAGCTAGTGGTGGGTGGCTGCATTGCAGTCTGAGCATAATATTTGACTCGTTTTTTTTATATTATTGCCAGAAACACAAGTAGATCAAGTGCACAACATTACTGTCTTCATTTACTGAGCTCAGGAGTGCATGCAATGGTCAAGTTACGCTGAGAAAATAATTTAGACGGCCTGATGCGCTGATAGACAGTTTATTTTTAATTTGAACGGCTCATTACAGTTGGAATGTCGACTTTGTCCCCCAGGTTCGAATTAATGTTTTTTAACAATGAATACAAAACGACCGCACTAGTTCAGATACTTTGTACAATGACTTATACAATATTTGAGGTCGGGGTATAATAATCTTCAACTAACTTGCCTTTTCAGACTTTAAGGCCACATCCAAAGCAGAGCGTTACCACCTTACAGAAGTCGTAATATTCTCCATCTTTGTGTAACTTTCTCTGCACACAGAAGAATTACATTTTACCTACGTTAAACAGTACCACACTGACAGTGTAAAAAAGGACGTGCTAGTTGACAGAGCCCTCTGTTTGGGGACCTCCCAATGCGGCTGTTGCTGATACACAGTATCTAAAGCCGACCCCTCGCTGCACTGAGCCCAGGGGCTGATGGGAGTTCTCCGGGGAACCATTAGCGAGCGGATCGGCAATGCGGCGCGCAGGGAGCGAACACAATTCATGGGAGAGCGCTGAAAGAACTCACAACACTCTAACAACACCTGTCACCCCCGCGCCTAATGAGAAACACAATTAGCAATTAACAGTGCGATCTGTCAGGGCTAATACCTGCCTCCCTGCTCACACACACACACACACAGTCGCTGGAGGTAGGAGGGGGGGGGGACTAAACCCCCTTCATCAGCACTTCCTTGCAGGTATGAAATGAGCCCAAACAAACGGATCAATTAGACAGGTGATGTAATGTTGTGAAACTTAAGCTGACGCCTCGGTAGCAGATTTTTCCTCACTGAAGCTCCACTGTGACTTTAAAGACAGAAATAAAGCTTGATTTTATCACTCAGAAGGGAACAGGAGCTGGACGCACTTGGTACTGTCCATAGATCAAACTTCGTGGGCTGTTAAATCGCTGAGCGTGAGAGGAAGTTTGTCAAGACGCACTCTCCGGGTAGATTTGGTGCTCTATTCTCCTGTAAAACAATCGTCACCATGGGGATAAAAAGAGAGAAGATGAAGCGAAGTGAAAATAAACAGCACAGGCAGTTAAGTTCACTAAATCTGCAAATTCTGTGTTTATGTGGATCCCTGTTAGATGCTACATCGACGGCGGCCACCAACTTCCAAAGATCAATACAAAGAAGAAACTGATCCGAGGGGATATTTGAGGACACATCCAGCCCTGAGAACGGTTTTACTAACTTCTTTAAGAAAATAAAAAGAAATGCAAAACAAACTGCACATTATCTTATTCCTTCTCCTTCTCCCTGCCTCTCTCTCCATCCCACTTTCCAAGCCCAATGCAGTTTAGGCAGATGGCTGTTCATCATGAGTCTGGTTCTGCTCAAGGTTTCTGCCTCTTAAAGGACATTTTTTTCCTCTCCACTGTCTCTTTGCTAAAGTGCTTTGTAGATAATATAACAAAAAGTACGGTTTTTGAGCTGCTCTTTTTGTAAAGTCTCTTGAGATGACATTTGTTATGAATTGGAGCCGTACACATAAAGATTGATTGATTGATAATCTCTCCATAATACGTTGTTATAACATGCACATACATTTTTTTTATTCTGTCATGATAGGTACTAACGCACTGATTTATGTCCTAGTGTTAATTTTTCTGAGCATTTTTGGTTTAATTGGTTATAGAGCTCAACATTGTGGTTCCATGAGTAATAGTTCAACACATTATATCAACTCAAACTACAATATATCACACTCCCGTCTTCTTGCAATATTTGCACACAGTTTTTGTCTCATCTGTTATCTTCTCACCTCTTTCATTTTCTGTCTCGGGGAAGCCAAAATGCTTCCTCACCTCCGATTTAAAAGACGGTGGTGCATCCTCAATTTCTAAATCTTGCTCTGCAGCTGCTGACGCTCACCATATTATTGGGATTTATTTTTCAGAGTACCGATGTGAATCTTGACACCTTTAAATCGATTTATCACGATTTTACTATTAATCTTTATATCCCTACACAACATTTTTCAAAAAAATAAATATACAGCAATACAGAAACAAACTATCGTTTGTTGGGTTTTGTTGGAATCGCAATGGATTGTGGGACGTGTAGTTACTTCGAGTACCTTTGCCTTTTTCTCCGTTTCCAATCTTCTTCTTTTTTGTGCCTGGTATCAAATGTTTAATAGTCACGAGTATTCAGGTAGCTGGTTGTCTTGGTTCCAGGATTATAAATAGGGATACAAGGATTTTCTGAACTGTCGATGGAGGATTAGAATAGGGACATTTACTTCTGGAATTTACTTCACACCACAGGAAAAGTGGGTGGTCATTGTTGAACTCTGTTACTCTAGATGCAAAATCAAGATTGGATCTAACATCATGAGTGACAGCTCTGTTGACACATTATGCTCCTTGCAGCGTTGTCATTTGGATCAACAGAGAACAGGAGGACAAGGTGAGAGAAACATAACAAAAACAATACAGTCTTTGAACTTTCCATACCAGTGAGTGTATCCGCTTCAAGCTGACAAAGTGTTTGTGACTTTCTTTTGCTGTTGGGGGCGTGGCATCAGTTCCTTGGTTCGACCAATCTACGCATGCCTTGGCTCTAAATTACGTCAAAATTAGTGCCTATCCTCTGGGTTTTTAGGGGCGGATACAGATATCGAAAATATCCGAAACTGATATATCGGCCGATATCTTTCTTGGTTCTATCTTTGATCTGTAGAGGTAGATTGATAAAGATATACACATTTATTGAGTTAATCCCTCAAATGAAGTTTACAAACACTTGAGGAAAAGATTTTAATGAAGACTAGATGGTCACTCAACTGGAAAGTAACTGTGCATGTATGCGCATCACCGCTCGACACTCTGGAGAGTGATGATGCTTGTTGTAATCCATATAGCGCCCTCTGCTGGTGACAGTCAGAAAGAGAACTGCTCGTGAAGTAAAATTAAGCTCAAATGAAATTATATTATAGTAAATAAATCGAGTAACATCGGCGCATCTGCGATAAAACTTGCTGATATCGATAGTCACTGGATCTGCCAATATCGGCTGGCTGATTAATCGGTCGAACTCTAATTCAAATATTATCCAATTTGATCATAAAATGTTTGCTTTAAGGTATGAATATCTAATAAACTGCCTCTCTGACACACATACTCGTCTTACACACACACACACACCATCATAAACACTGGCTGAGTTCTAATTGGATTACACCAGTGTGTGTGTGTGTGTGTGTGTGTGTGTGTGTGTGAGGCACATCCAGCATAGTAATTGTGTCAGCCTTGTCGGTCAGTGGGGAATTGAAGTGTTAAATCCAATTCTGAATTTGTATCTCTCGTACAGAGGAGGGGGAGATGTAGCGTGAGTACCGACCATATGTCACCGTCCCCAATTCAGAGCCACTGAATATGGATGAGGAACTACTCGGGGTCCTGGCGTCGACGCTGGTATAGCAGGTTGAGGCTGTCGGTGTGACGGTGTGCGCTTGTTTGTTATTGGAGGGGGAGTGGATTTGTAGATTCCAGCACTGCAAAGCTGAAAGAGATTTACCTTGATGAAGATTTAACTGTTTTTACGGCTCTGACCACCAAGTTTTTCTGCAGGCTGCTCCGGCCAAAAGGACCAGGAAAAAAAATCATCCCCAAAACACCAATTTGTCAAGCAAGAATACCAATAATTTCCTAACTCCAGATCCTCACTTGTGAGGCTGCTTCCCATGTTTTCAGTAGTTTTACTAAAATCTAATTTGGACTGTTGATTAGAACTAGAACAATTGGTTTAAGGTACAGCTGTTAACGTTAACGAGTTAACACGTGACTAATCCAGAAACCGTAATGCGTTAATTATTTTTTTTACGCAAATTAATATTAAGACTTTCCTGCTTCGTATGCAAATGTACACAGAGTGTTCTTCACCTTAATTATCCTTTAAACACATGCCATTGTAATGCGCTCACAGCAGAGAAAGAGAGACCTGTAATAATATAACCGAGGAGTAGACATCCACCTGGCAGGACTTTAGGGATGAAAATATCAAAGTCATCGACATAAAAAGTATAAAAGTATAAAAAGATTATGAAACCTCTGCTTGCTTTCCTCCCTGCGTTATCAGAAAATCACAAGTTACATATCCCGACAGAGTCATTCCCAGCATGGGGAGACGTAGTTCATGACTTATTTTAGGGCGATCTGACTTCAAAACTGCAACTTGGGAGGATAGAAAACGTTTCTGCCAGCTGGAAAAATAGGCCCCTTTGTTGCACTTGGTAAGTCATTGTTGTTAAGCCAAAGGCTGTTACAGTCGTCTAAACATGCACTCCTGTGTTCAGCTTTAAGTGGTGTCATAATGTGCTGTTTCCTTTGCCTTATCGTTGCTTATATATGAAACAGAACCGAAAGAGTCAGAAATCGGGGAGAGAGAAAAGGTTGGGAAGAGAGCCACAGGCTGGATTCAAACCCGGGGTCGCCCGCTTCGAGGACAACAGCCTCTGTATTGGGCGTGCGAACTAACCACTAGGCCACTGGTGCCCCTGCTTGCTCATTGTTATCCGGGTGATGGTCCAACTTATCAGGACTGAGAAATGATGGCAGCAGTCTCAAGTGGATGATGTTTAATTACTTTTATGACAAATATTCAAATTCATTGCACTGTGTTGTAAGCTGCACGCAGATTATGTGACATTCTATTGAATTTATGATGCATGTCTGTTGTGTGGTCAAGGTCATTTAATGTAACTCGGTAAAAAAATATATTAAATATAAAAGTAATGAAATAGTCTGCTGTATTTGAACAAAGCTTCCACATGCTATTGTACTTCTTCGTTTTATAGCCGTTTCATGTAACTTTGTCTTTTTCAGCTCTTGACACTCTGCCGTCTTTTTTAAAAACTTTTTCAGAAGAAGAAAAAAAAAACAGACACAGTGTGCCAGCACACCTCAATCCAGCAGCGTCCCTCACCGTTTGATTGACAGGAGGTCTGCAGGGAACGGCGGTACAGAAATACAACAGCAATCAACACCTAGCAACAAACACGCTGCTGTGCAAACCAAAAAAAAACATAAATCCTGTAAGTTACCACTTAAGGTGAGGTGTGAACAACAACACTGTTTGTTAATATTCACTGTTCTCTTAAAGTTTTTAGAGACACCGGTGGATGAACACGACCCCTACACGTGTTGATAATCGCCCAGGATAGGTAAGACATTCACATGTTATTTGTGCCCAAATCAACAGCATAAACAACCTATACTTCCTTGTTCATCAGTTGGACCTAGCTGCTTCACTGATGTCATTAATAGAGATATACTTGCTATACACTGAAAGGCAGGGTTGGTACTTTCCTCCAGATCCACTTTTTAAGATTTTGGTTGAAATTGTCTTTAGGTCCTGACAGAAATTAAAAACTCATGTTCTCTGAAAAAGGAACGAAGAAAATCCGTCATCTGTATCAGTTGTAAGTCTGTAAAAATTTGACCAATGTCTGCCATGAGGTACCAATCTGATGAACCAATCAGACGCCTCCCTGTCTCCCTGCTTGTTCTCTAACCATGGCGTGCTCTAGCCCACACTCAAAGCGCGTCACCGATGACGGAGTTTATACTGTGAGTTTACTTACCGCTGAATGAGACGTGAGACGACGTAGTTTCTACACAATGCGAGCGATGAGCTGAGGTCCTGTCTGCGTTCACACACGCAGCTCCTCCTGGACATACCAGGAGTATTTCTGGAGTTTTCTGCAGGTGTGAAAGCCCCATATGTCGGAGCCTGCAGGTGGATGCTGCATGGGGTGGAAGGGGGAATTTAAGTGCAGCACCGGTACAAGATGGCAAGTCAAGGACAGAGCAGAGGGAGAGACCGGAAATCATGCAGCTTAAAGGGACCGCTCAATTGGGAGGATGTGTGTCAATGAAAAATCTGTGCAGCTCAAGTTGTCTGCCTGAAGTAGCTCGCAAGACGTCACCTCGTTTGTATGAATCAAGAAAAGGAGGAAAAAGATCCCCTGGGTTTCATTGCAAGGTATCAGTTTCCCCTGCAGCTTTTTCTGCTGAAATGACCTGAGAGACAGCTTTTCTAAGACTTACGTTGAATATTTATCCATCGGGTAACAGTTCATTGTTTTTATGGAGTTAACTTGGTTTTATGTTGTCTCAAACATCGTCTCTTGGCTGTGATATTTCTGCCATCTTGGTTGATCTATTGCTCCTCCTGGTTTCCTCAACAACCCGCTGATAGCGTCACATGATGGTGAAAATGCCAGACTAACCTTAGTGGTGTCAATTTGAATGGAGTAACTGCTCCACTGTGCCTAATACCGGCTCTTGAAGAGACACTCTGCTTCCAGTCGATGAATGTTTAAACTAAAGGTGGCACTGCCAAAAGAAGCGAGTGTTTGTCACAGACGTGGTTATTGTCTTTAATTTTTAATAGATTGTTTTACTGGAGGATTAGTCAGTCAGTAAATCAGTGAGCCAGTGTCTGGTTTTAAGTCTGATCTGTCTACACTAGGGTACTGCTGATTTACAAAGTAGGACAAATGGTGTTTGCATTATTATTTTTCTTAAAGACACTGCCATGCTACATCCTGCTGCTATCAGCACAGTGCTAAAGCTTCTTTTAATAAAAAGAGTTTCCATCAATCAGCACAATGAGGGAATCATTTTCCACTAATTAGTCATGCTGACAGAAAGACAAGATTGTCAAGTTAACGGACGCAGAGCAACAAGGTGACACACGCTTTACCAACAGTAAAAGTATGTTATCTTCTCTTGCACGGCAGACGACATATTGTAGTAGCGGCTGTCAAAACATGCCGTGAGTGAGAACATGATGTGGAAAACTGCACGTTAGAATGAAGGTCCAAAATCAGGCTCAGGGCTCAAATGACCTGTCGTTCTCCTGAAGGCTCGTTTCCAGCAGTGTTGAACTTCAGTGGTTAGTTGATAACAATCATGAAATGTCTACAGTAATTCTAGTGCATGCAAGAAATGTGTGGGATGACGTGATATTACCAAGCGGCAACCTCCGGTGTTGAAAAATGAAGCCAATGCGGAAGTGCAAAATCCTGCAGTTCGTCGAGTGTCCACTAGAGGCTGGCTCCAGGAACACAGGAAGTCACATACACACCACAGCCAAAGAAGCCGTTTTTAATGCAGATATAAACATGTTTACAGCCTGGTACAAAAAATGAAATAGATCTGATTAGTTATTGTGATCACTGGCTCACACTGTGTTTTTTAAAAACAGCTCCGTTTTGATTTTGAAAACAATACGTTTTATCCATTATTAGGTGCTTAGCTGACATGATTGACAGGTGGGCGTGATCTAACGGTTTGTCAGGAGGCTTGACACCCGCCTCAGCTCCAGCTCTCAGTCTGTCGTTAGGTTGACTAAAAGTTAAAACTGAGACAGTATTTCCAACATGGCGACTGCTGCTGATGGGCCTCCAGCGCCATCACTCAGGCTTCATCCATTAATATTTAAACCTAGGAACTCAATGTGGCAAAAACAACAACAACAACAACGTATTGGATGAAATTGCATTAAGATGTCAGAACAAGAAGACTCCTCCAGCCACTGCAGTCAGAGATTAGTGAACTAGTAGAAGAACAAACACACAAAGTGCCCGTGTTCATGCACACACGCTCACCTCCTTTTCATTAAGGCCAAGCAGTGTGAGCAAAGTTTGCTTTGGTAATTGCCCTGCTCTTGCAGACTGTTTGACAGGCAAACAGCAGTGTGGTCTGTCTCTTCAATGTGCCAGAAACTCTAACAAGCTGTGATTAACCAGAGGCTGAGAGAAACTGCACACTCAATGTGGAGAGCAAAGCACAAGTACAACATGTCTCTCCTCCTGTCAGAGACGATAAAGGAAAAGGTAAGGCAGAGACAATGACCAATTCAACTGAACAACAGAGAGAGGTCAATGACAAACAAAAGCCCTGCTTCTCTTCTCTTTGCCTGTCAAGACTCAACAGTCGTCAGCTGGGATCCTTTCGTCTGGTAAGAACTTCTACAGTTCTCACAATCAGAATCGAGAAATCCGCTTTTGGAGTTACAGAATCTCGCTTTGTTCTCTAAAGGTTCAGGACGCAAAATTTAATAAATATCGTTGAGTACTGACTTAATAAAACAAATGAAGTCAAACTCCCTCTGGGTTTGTTGTTCTCAGCGATGACGCTTCTTTAAGCTTGATAACATGTTACTCATTAGCTCAAACATGTTAGGAAAGAAAGATGGCCCCACCCACCCAGGGGACGCTGGAGTTAGTGTTATAAGTGGGGCGGCAGTAGCTCAGTCCGTAGGGACTGGAGGGTCGCGATTCAAGTCCTGGTGCGGACCATAATATGGAAGTTCATCTGGTAGCTGGAAAAGGTGGCAGGGCGCTTCTGAATACTGCCGAGGTGCCCTCGAGCAAGGCACTGATCCCCTCACAGCTCTGGTGCGCTCCCTGTGTAGCATGAGTGCATGTCCACAGGTCTGCAGGTTTGTGCATGTGTGGATTTCCTTTCTCTTAGTGGTAGTGAGTGACGGAAACTCTGGAAAGAATCCAGCATGACTTGCATCTCAAGTTTTGACTCACACTCTCTCTTTTAGCCTAATGATGAGGAGGCAAACTGTTGATAAATCTTAACCTTCTCTGAGCAGCAAAGATTAGCTAAGTATGCTAGCTCTTTTTTTTTCCAGAGATGCCTCTGCTGCACACACACCTGGGAGCTGCCCAGCTCTGCTGCTGGCCACATGCAGCTCTCTGCAGAAAGTAATTGGAGCCTTGAGCCTTTCTGTAAGTGCCTTGATCAAGGGCACGTGTGAGATAACTGCCAAGAGAGAGCAGAGAGTTGTTCGTTTACTTTCCCCGCTCAGATCTCGGAGACTGGTCAGGGGTTCTTAATCAGCAGGATCACATATTTGATCAGTTCAAGTGTAAAAGGTCTCCACTGAGGCTCCCTGACTGCAGGCTGGAGCAGAATCTCAGAAGGGTTAAGGGGCTAAAACACAGGGATATTCTTATTAAATACAATTCATATCAAGTGTCATAACTGCTGAATTTGGGGAGATGGATTTTAAATCTTTTTTTATCTTCATAATGTTGAGTGTTAGGCTCCTACATGTACAACTTAATTTAGTTTTCTTAAAGTCACAGTACAGCAGTCAGAGCTGTACCTTTGTATTCAAAACTGGAAAATATAGTCAAAATGAGAGATGTAATTTCACATTCAAACCAATGAGAACTTAAATTAAAACAATTTCAAATTCATTCATACTCGTATTTTTGAAATCTGCCAGCCTGAATTAAAGTACTGGAAGCACTCCTCAGTCAATATTATGCATGAGGATCCATTGTTCTCCCAGCGAGGTAACACGGAGCACGAGAAGTTTTCTTTGTTAAAACAAATTGTTTCTCATCTTGGAGGAGACTCTCAGACTTCCAGAGGGATGTCGACTGGAATCACCGCGACGGCCTTGACATGTTTCCTGTGAGAGTAAAACAGCGGCTGGATCGGTTTGAACCTCAAACTTTGTACTTGAAACTAACAATCAGCAGGCTGTCAACATTCTCCATACGGATACAACGGGCTTCAAGACGATACAACCTCCGTTTGTTTAATGGTCGATAGCATTGAAAAGTTCAGAAGCTTTATAAAAAACAGCAGATCGTTTTTCATCTTTTTTAACCCAAATGTTCCACGAGCAACAGAAAGAGAACAGTGGACCTCCATTTATATTCACAGGTCAGCAAGTAATCAATGACTGATATTTTATAAGTCCTTTTGGTGTCTCATAAAAAATTATATGGAGGTTTAAAATTCTAGTATTGTGACAACTAATCAGCAGCAACGTGATGGCAAGCAAGGCATATACACTGACATATACAACATGCACTGACATGTTGGAGACTATGAACCTGCAGACTTGGGATTTTCTGGAACAACTTCACCAGCTACCAAAGCGCATGAAGAGTGAAACGCTTGAAGAGGTCAAAAACCTCCAGCAACACTTTATTAACAAATTAGACCGAGGCGTTTCTGCTTGTGGCCTTCCTGATGAAAGCCTCAGGTCGCTGTGAAACCAACAACATGACAAAAAAGTCTCTTTAGCCACGTTTCCACCAGGCGGTCCGGTTCGGTTCGGTTCGCTTCGGTTCCCATTTATTGGCGTTTCCACCGTCAAAAGTTGGGAAGGCTACCAAAATAACTGATCTGTACCGTCCTACTTATTAGGCACCCTTCTGTTGGGGTGCCAAGCGTACCGATCTGACCCTAAAGGTTGGAGCTAGACACACTGCAGTCCTGTAACTTCTCTAATTTCTTGTCTTCCTTTGATTTCTTTCTGACCAAAGAAGACCCAAATATTTGCAAATACTGTATGCACACAAGAACGTATTGGGACTTATGATATTTATGAAGGCTGGTTTGAAAGTTCTCACAGTGATGACAAGAAGTGTATCTACCGTATATCAGGGAGCTCAGTGTGTCGGCTCCGCCATCATTATCTCTCATCTCTTGGCAAACTGAGGCCGTATTTATCAAGTCTGCAGCAGCTCCTTACCATCAACACTCATCTCTGCCCTGCTCCCCTTCTTCTCTTCCTCATCCTCTCGCCCACCCCACCCCCTAATCTCCCCCCCCTCTTGTCTCTCCTTCCAGCCTTCCTCTCGGCTTCTTCCAGCCCCACAGAGGAGACACGGCCATAAATCTCAGGGTAGCTAATGAACTGCATTTAACAATAAAATGCACTGGAAATGGAACATTTCATTTACAAGAAGATCAATGGCAGTGACAAACACCCTTCTCGGAGCGACTAGTTAGCGGGATGATGTTCCGCAGGCAATCTAATCAATCACCGCACACCGACGCCGAGATCAATCAAAGGAGGGAAAAGAAACGGGGAGAAAGAGCTTTTATCTTTCTACTGTATTCATGCTCTTTATTTAAATCGAGCCACTAATCACTCACTGAGAGGTCCACCTTCTTGTCTTCTTATTTCTCACACTCTATGGATATTCTCTCCGTCTCTTTTTTTTTTCTTCTCCCCTCTTTACAAGCCATTCTCCATCTCCCTCTTTTTTTCCCTCTCACCCTCCGAGCTCCAGTCGAGAGGCAAGAGGAGGAGAGTGAATGATAACCATCCGGGGAGTCAAGTGCTCCATCACCGCCATCCCCATCTGCGACCCGACAAGTTCATAATGCCAGGCATCTGCTTTCATTTATAAAGGCCTCACTTAGCCCTCACACACACTCACAGTCACTCCAGCTCTCTCTCCCACCCCCCCACCCCCCTTACGCCCTCTCCGTTTCTTCCTTTCTCCCCCGTCACTCTTTTTCTCCCCCATCCGGCTGGCTGAGAGGGAGAGCGCCTCTTGTCCTCCTCCTCACCTAATCCTCCTCATCTCCTCCTCTTCTTCTTCTCCTGCTCGAGCCCTCTTAAGGGTCCCCCCCCCCCTCCCTCCATTTGTCCTCCACATTTACATCCATTTCGCTCCCCTCTAGTTCCCCATCTCCTCCTCACACCAAGCTCAAATACAAGAGACCTTAAGATTACATTTGTGACGTTAGGTCAGCACCCCCAGTTTAATTATTTAATGTATTCCTCTTTAACTACATAGATATTAAAAAAGATTTAATGTAAAACTGCTGGAACAGGTAAGACGTAAGGAACACTTTGAACTGATTTCATATGAAATTCATCAAAAAAATATTTAAAAT
Source organism: Labrus mixtus (assembly GCF_963584025.1). Classification (NCBI taxonomy): domain Eukaryota; kingdom Metazoa; phylum Chordata; class Actinopteri; order Labriformes; family Labridae; genus Labrus; species Labrus mixtus. The sequence goes on along the minus strand of NC_083622.1, from coordinate 9,703,357 downwards.
CCATTTTGGGGAAACAGATTTTCGAAATCAACAGGAAAAAACAAACATATTATGTGTTAAACTTCAAGTATTCTGAGAGTATATTCAGGTTTTATGGCTGATCATTTCTCACACTCTCACAGATTTGAAACATTTGTTAATGAAGAAAGAGAATAAGGAACATGAATTATTAGTTTGGGATGCTTCTTTCTGTAAATGCTCGATGATGAAATGGTGAGACAGACTGTGGATTTATCTTGGATTTATCTTGGATTTATTCTGCCGAGGTCAGGCAGAACAGCATCAGGGAACGAGTGGCTGTCAAACTATCCATGGTAACAGTCTCTTATTTTATTTTATTGAACTTTTATTTAACCAGGTTCCTAACCCTCTGAGATCCAGATCTCGTTCACAAGGATGCAGCACAGGTCATAATAAACATGTCATGATTTAAAAAACAGTTCACAAAGCGATAAGTTAAGAGCAACAACAGTTCAAATGTGTCATTTGTTTGCAGATAAAGCGCAGAGTCGTGATCACAGATTACAATAAAAAAACTGAGGAACTGTCCAATGGTCTCGTGTTTTACTTTTTAGATCGAGCCTAAGTCTTCAAGTGAGATCGTTGAGTTTGAGGGGTTAAAACAGCATCTATCCACCGTGAGTTAATACATTCTTTTTTAATTATTGTATATTTGTTTAATTAGACACAAATGACACTGATTTGATTCTGTGAATGGTCATTTCTTCTTTTTTAAATAATTAGTTTTGGGCTTTTAATGCCTTTATTTAAAGATAGGACAGTGGATAGAGCTAGAAATCAGAGAGAGAGAGAGAGAGAGAGAGAGAGAGAGAGTGGGGAATGACATGCAGGGAAAAAGTTTTGAACCCGGGCCGCCAGCTTGGAGGACTTCAGCCTCCGTACATGGGGCGCACACACTAACCACTACGCTACAGGCGCTCCTAAAAGGTCATTTTGAATTTAATATTTGAATCTTTGGGCTGCTGATGATGACGTCACCTTGACTCTCAGTTTGCACGATGAACATTTTGTACATTTTATTTCCTCTCTCTCTAACTTGCAGCTTTAACGTTTTTTTATTTCATTTATTTTTTGCACGGTGGGAACAACATGACTCCATGCACAGCATCACTAGTAATCTGTCAGTCACAGCCTGCAGTGCACTGAGCACGTCATCACTGCAGCAGCGTGCACGCCACAGACGAGCTTTCTTTAGATAAATCACACGGCCAAAATAAGGGTTTAAGTTAGAGAACTCATTGTCTAATGTCTATACTAAGTGGAAAATGTTAAGTGAAAGTTCAACAGAGAGGAGTCATGTGCAACCATTAGGTGGTGCACTTCTCTCACTTAAAATGCGAGGGACCTCAGAAGAAGACAAAAAGGGAAGAAAGAGAGAGGGAGAGGGAAAGGGAGAAGAGAAACTTGCTCTGCCCATTATGAAGTAAATTCTCTGAAATGGGTTTTTATCATGAAAAATAAAATGCAACATCTGTTGTAAATATATTTGGATACATTAGTGTGTCCTCTGAGGGCTGCATGGAAATCACTGGCAGTCAGTGTGTGAGTGTGTGTACGTGTGCATTTGTGTGCGTGCGTGCTTCATTTATGCAACGAGACGGCCACACACAGTTTAGAGCAAAAGAAGACAGAAGAGAGCATTGGACTGAGGAGTGGACTTCTCTTTCTCCAGAAGGCTTTTGTTAAACACCTCGTGAAGTACCTTTGATGGAGCACTTCAGCTCTAAATCTCTGTCTGAGGAAAGTAGGAATGGGCAATGCAGCAAGGAGGGAGACAGATCCTGAATGTAAAGAAGGCAGAGCTGAGAAAATGTGCCTTATGATGGCACCAACACTTTCACACAAAATAAATATGAACACAAAGGCTCAGTCCTCTTGAAAAGAAAGCCGTCCTGGAAGGATTTTCAAGGACTTTATACTCCTAAACTAAAAGACGCTCTGTTTTCTCAGAGTCTCAGTGATGAAATATTTCAAACCTGGACCTATCCTGATGATGCTTTGCAGGGAAAAGTAAAAAATATGATACTTTAATGTTGCAGCTCTGGGCGTATACAACTCTCAAATAGATGACAACGGACTCCTTGTAGCTGCACTCCTGAAAATATCCAAATTCTCCTGAGGTGAGATAGACGTAAAATAATTTTTAAAAATGCGGTAGTAGCGGACGAAGCAACAGAGTCCACTACACATCGCTATAATGACAACAATTGCCTTTATATCAATGCTATGTATAGTTCAATGGAATCACACTATGAGCAAAAGAGCAGAGAAGAACATATAGAAAACATAATGCAGCCGGTTAATTACATGCACAGAGATCGTAGTGGTCATGTGCAGACACTCTATGTACCGTGCTGCAGTCACAGTATATAAACCCCCTCCCATTGGCTCGAGCTGAAAAAGGAGTTTTCTGCAAGTGTGAAAGTCCTGGTAGCCTAATGTTCAGTGCGCTCGTGCCATTTACAGAGGCTTAAGTCCAGGCGGCCTGGGTTCGAGTCCGACCTGCGGCTCCTTTCCCACGTCATTCCCAAATCTCTCTCTCTCTTCCTGATTTCTGACTCTATCCACTGACCTGTCTCTCCAATAAAGTCACAAAAAAATCCTTAAAAATAAATAAACAAATAAATATAGTATTTCAATTTAAGACATTTGAAGCTGACAGGGGGATTAGTGATGATGCCAATACTAGACATTAGAACAACACAGTAATCACTCAGTATATGTCTATTCATCTTTTCATGCATCATTTCAATTTGAGCAAACAAGGGCCAGTGGAAACACTGAAAGGAGACACGCTAATATCGGCCGAAATTATTGTCAGGCCGATACTGATTGTCACTGGATAAACCGATACTGTCCGACATTATTGTCTGACCGTTTAATCAGCAGGACTCGACTTGAAACACTTGTGAGTTGAACTTTGTTGACCTAAAATACTTTTAGTTTTTGAAACTTTATCCATCCCTGTAAGTGAGCCCATATTGTATCACAAAACCAACTCATGCCACCTCTCCCAGGCTCTGCTGCAGCCGTCTGCTGAGGGCTAAGCGTCCTTGTGACAGTGTTGTTGACAGTTCCCCTCCCTGCGCGCCACAGTCTCCCCCCAGCTGGCCCGGCTCTTACAGTAATGGTCGCCCCCCAGTAGGAGCCGCTGGGTCGCGGGTGTCTTTGCCGTCATCATTAAGCACCATTGGTTTAATGAACACAGCGTTTAGGAGTGCTTGGACCTTCATGCTCCGCTGCCTCATTAAGTGGAAAGCAAACTAATATGGGGAGCAACCTAGAGCTCACCTCTAGAGATGAGAGAGAGAGAGAGGGAGAGAGAGAGAGGGAGAGGGAGAGAGGGAGAGAGAGAGAGAGGGAGAGATTCTCACACTGACAGACACACTCGGTGTCTGAAGGAGGTCTTTGATGGAAAGGGCTTGAACCACGTTGTTAAAGCTAAGAGAACAGTAGGTGTTGAGGCTTTGAACATGTAGCAGCAGATGAAACACTTGAAGTAGTCAGAGCAATGTAAACATCGGGTGACAGTGGCAGTAACAAAGCGTGTCGTGCAAGAGCACCAGTCGACAATGCGAGTATTTTGTGAAATGGATAAGAAGCAAGAAAATAAATGTAAAGGTTAAAGCACAAGGATTCAGATTGGACTGAAACAATTGTCCATTAATTAGTAAGCTGCTGGAAATAAAATGATTTACCAAACATTTCCATACTTGTTTTTTTTTTTTATCATCGTTCAAGCCAAAATGCTAAACAACCGAGTCAATATGTCACTTCTGCAGGAAGATGTTTTTATGTACATGTGGAATTATTCCATGTTTTGTATGATCTCGATTTATGTACTTTTAATTCTCTTGGAACTGCAGGACAGAGTCCAAACACAAATTTCCCTTCAGGGACAATAACGTATATCTTATCTTATCTTATAAATGGCTGCTCTTCTGTGTCGTTGGACTGTGTCATATTTTGGCTAGTGAAGCTGAAGATTTGGTTTGCAGGGGTGTGTCCAGACTTTTTTTTAACTGGGGGGGAGAGAGGGGGCCCACCTGAGGCACTGACTCATGCAGGGGTGGCATGACTGATGTTTGAGGCCTTACCCTTTCTATCCCCTCTAATGATACAAGTAAAACAATTTGGCAACATATAAACCTTCTTAGCCGGATTCTTGAGGGTCTCAAAAACTAAGATGTATGAGCAAAGTCACAATTTTACCATCCCATTATCCTCTTGAAAACAGAATAGTTGATTTGTACTTAAGTCCCTCCTCTGATTGGGCAAATAGCCAATCATATAGATTTGGATTTTGGGTTGGCCAATCAGATTTCAAGGGGTCCCACGTCACCCCTGTGGACACGCCCCTGGTGGTTTGAAAACTTCAAATTCTAGAAGTTCTGATGAGGCTTATCTACGTTGACGAAAGACTCTGGTAAATACAAGTCTCAAGTCTTTGGCTTTTACTGAAGCTATGAGAGAGGGAGACTTCTCAACCTGCCGCCCACTCTGTCAGGTGGCTGTGCCAAAATCTGCCCACTCTTTGCCATCCATCCTGCCGTTTTGTCCATGCTCACATCCTCTCCAGCCTCCTCATCTTTCCTCATCTCCTGGTGCCTAGGGTGGGCTCTGGGTGGGGATTATTCCCTCTCTACATAGGAACAATTAAGGGCTCGGCTCAGGGCTTTATGGTCAGAGGAGCAGCTGCTTTTTGTCATTTCTGGGTCCATAACTGCCGCAAATGACAACGTGTGGGGGGAGGAAAGCATCCTGAGCCCCTCCTCCTGAAGAACCATAATTCTTTTCTGTCTATTCAGCATATATCAAACACGACTGTGAAACAACTATAAACAGATAACGTCACAGAGTTATTTGATGTCTGTGTGACAGATTGAACCTGCAGTCGGGCCATAAACATTTCTGGCAGGCAGATGCTGAACCTGAGTCGGCTGAACTTAAAACAACAAACAATAGAGAGCAGAAGAAAAAAAACACAAAACAGGTGAGAAGGTTGTGAACCTGGAATAACGTCTCAAATAAAGTCTAATAAATGTGTTCAGCTCTCACATACCTTCAAATGTGCAGAAAACAGGCTAACTATAAAGTTGATAATCTCCAGAACACAGAGAATGTTTTTCTTTAAGCTGATTTTATTCAATGCATTGTGAATGGTGGATTGCTAACATCCATGTTAGCTACGGGTAGGAAAAAAAAATCAATTCACCTTAATGCGCAGTATGTAAATTCCTCCACCAGGGGGCTCTCAATCAAAACAATAACAAAAAGATGACGTCGAATCATGGGAGTGATTCTCTCTGCTACTCCCCCCTACCCCCGATGAAAACGAACTACGACCGTAGTCATGGCGACCGGGTGAAACCAACTTGAGGAAGAGAATGTGTTTACCGACGAGCTAATATATCCAAGTATAATTTACATGACGTTTTTTATCACAGCAGCACAAACAGCAACAGTACGGCAGCTTTCAGCAGCAGTTCATGTTCCTTATGCAGCGGCCTTTGACGTAACATCCGGTGTTTCCATGGCAACGATAAACATGGCATCTCTATCACGGTGGTCGCCACGACAAGACACGTTTGTTTACTACTATAAAATAACTGATAACTGTTGGAAATATTTGAGGGAATGTAAGAACTCAACAAAAATACATAACATAGATTTAGTCCAATTTAAATTAACTTTGTGTAAACATTCTACATATTGTACCTATGAGTACACAGCAACATTAAGCAACATTTTATCGGACAATACTAAAAATATATATGTATTTTTTTCCTGGGAGGATTGATTGTGATGTCATATTTGAAAACAGAAAAACAGCAAATATTTTATAACAAAATCGCAATGAGCAAATTTATCGTTATTTTAATTATTGTCAAATTGTGAAACAAACCGAATCGACACCCAAGAATCGATGATAAAATAGAATCTCCTCAAATGTTTATTAAACCAGTGGAAATATGTAAATCCAATAGAAACAAAGTCAAGAAGTGTTAGCCATTGGAACAATCCAAGATTAGAGAGAAGCTGTCATTGTTTTAAGTGTGCTAAATTGTTGCAAAATTTGATCATGGACACAACCGCCCAAGAAAAACATTTTCTGACCTCAAGCTGAAAGGGTAAACTGGTTAGCTACCTTTAAAACTGCATTCTAAAAATAGATATTCTCTGGTGTTACCCATTTTCTCCCTTCAGAGAATGAATGAAAATGTGAAGCTCATATCTGAGACTGCTGACGTGTGGACATCAGTGTTTTTGCAAGCATGTAGGCTCCATGTCTGAGGATGATGGAGTGAGAGGATGATGGAGACAGAGAGACGGAGCTGTGAAAAAGAGACCTGAATGAGTGGGAAGTGTGCAGTGAAAAAATAGCTTGGGCTTCGGCTGTGTCATGTGAAGTGTTGATAAGTGATGTGGTGGGGGGGGTGAATGGTGTTAACATGGTGCCCCAGAGAGGCTAATTGCTTAAATGGAGAGTAGAGTCATTACGGAGACCTTCGGAGTGATTAGAGAAAACAGTGAAACCATGATGTGCAACAAGTGATTCTGCAAAAAAACATTCAACTTTCCCCCAAAAGACAACGGACTCCGTCGTATTGCATTTAGAAAAAGAAAACCAGAAGTGTTTGTTTACGAGTTAGGTGATACACACCTGACCTATATGGAATTTTACGGCGCCAATACCGATATAAAAAAAATTAGGCTTTGGAAATGAGTTCATGTAGAAAAGATACTTTTGGTGCTCGAACAAGCCCAAAGTCGGTTAGCCTAGCAGTTAGCCTAGCGGTTAGCCTAGCGGTGAGAACATGCGGCCAAAGTCCTCGTGGACGTCCTGGGTTAGAGGCCAACTCTCAATATATGATCCTTGTCCTTCCTCCCTCTTTTGTCCCAATATTTCCTGTCACTCTTCACTGTCCTATCGAAATAAAGTAAAAAAATGTCCCAAAAATACTTACAGCCTGTTAGCTTGGTAGCCGCCTGTTAGCTGCGCTAGCACACTGTCATACAGTCTCTCCGAAATCCACTGCAAAAGTTCAATCTTTCCAACGTAGTCGAGGCAAATTCTGGACTGAAATGACGAGGCGTTATTTTAAGTGTTCATAAAATATGGTAAAGCGTATTTTGCATATGTAACCTTTAAGCAGCAGCAGTTCTATTCCATTATGGAGGAAATTGAGATTGGTTTTAAAAGAGCCTTATGGTTCATTCCATTTGATCTTGGAAATCGGAAATTCAAAGTTGCCGGTGGGATACGTCATCAGGAACGCCCCCTGAAGTCTGAATTCTCACTTGGAAACTCGGAGGAACTTCGAATCCAACATGGCTGCTACGTGCATCAATGGTAACGTTTAAGCTGTAACTATTGTGTTTTTTTAGCAACTTAGTCGTCTCTTTAGTCTCATTTACATCAATCACACCGATGGTATCGTGCAAGTTCAATCTGTGGACATGTCATGTTATTTTCATGCGCAAACTCGCTATTAGCTATGAAACAAAGGTACTCCTGGAGTCGTCCATGTTGCTTTTCTGACCTGTTATCAACTCACAACTGTCATTACTCAGCTCGAGTTCCGAGGTAAATGGAACGCACCATTATCCCTCTCATTGATCACTGCCACGACCGCTGATGTCATAATATACCACAGTGTGCATACACTTCATGTGCTCTCGTTATCGTTCTGTGCTTACTCCCTCCTATCACTCTGATGATCTCCATCTCTGCATCTCTTCTGTCCACTCATCATTTTTTGGATTGAGGTCATACAGCTAAAAGAAATGTATCTTCATTAGGGCGCCGCCCTTTAAAGTTGTATGTCTCTCTCTCGCTCTGTTTTGGCAGAGGAGGCCCAGACGAGCCAAGCGACCCTCTAATGCTACAGATGTCCTATTGATTGACTCGCTGTCAGAATCAATAAAGTTGGGTTTTCAAAAAGCCCAGGCTATGGCTGAGACGTTAAGGTTGCTCATGGATAAACAGGGAGATTTATGGGCCAAACAGCAGAATGAATCACTGAATAGTTAATCACAACCCACAGGACTCTATAAAAGGCTGCTTAAGGGGTGCTCATTAATTTTGAAGCTTGATTTCATACAATTTTTAAAATTAATGCATTTTTTATAAACAGGTTGGCTGATTATATATAAGTATTTCACACCAGTCTTACCCACAAAGGCTCTTATACAAGATTCACTGACTGCCCTATACCACAGACACAATCTACACTTCTATTTCTACATTTTGAGGGGAAAACCCCCCCAAACTGTAAAGCTACACCCCCAATATAATGCTGCTAAAGACTGGGGACCCCCATTGTCCCTGGAGGTGGTTAAAACATTTAAGGTTGTACACAGCCACGCACATAAGGCCTATCCAAACACAGGCATTAGAGCACCACACAATGCTAGGAACGCTAGAAGCCCAACACACATAATCCTGAACTACTTTTTTCTTTCGATTTTCACAATAATGAATAAAATATGCAATTTTAAAGCATTTTCCATTTTTCTATGTTTTGGAAGGAATCTTGTGACCCCCCCCCCCCCCCCCTCACTGTGTCTCGGGACCCTATCCCCACTGGACTGGGCACTTCAGATAGGAAACTCCCATCTCCGGCTAAATGAGTTCCATGTTTTACCAAAAAGGTGCAAGTATATTTTAGCAAAAGGGCAGACAGTCAAGCCAACAATAAAAAAAATTTTTTTTTTAAAACATAAAAGGGAAAAGTGAAAAGGTGTTTCACCCATAGACTGTAAATATTGGTATATGGTTGAAGCCTGAGTGACGTCATCCATCGGTTCCTGCATGGGAGGCTCATCGGCAGCAGCCGCCATGCTGGATATCCTGTCTCAGCCTAACTTTCAGTCAACCTAACGACAGGCTGAGAGCTGGAGCTGAGGCGGGTTTTAAGCCTCCTGACAAACCGTTACATCGCGCCCACCTGTCAATCATGTCAGCTACGCGCCTAACTATGGACATGTATCGTTCATAAAATCAAAACAGTCGTTTAAAAAAAGACAATCACCCCTAACTAGCCAGTCCTCCTTTAACACATTACTGTATGTAAGTGAAGATACTATGAAGCATAAAGGCAGATATTCAATTTACAAAACACAGGGTTTACTCTGTGTCTTCTCCACTTGTGATTTAAATAATCAACCTTCAGGGGGCAGCCCCAACAAACTGCTTCACAAAGTGTCAAACACATTACTGTACGAAAACTGCTGAGGGGGCAACCACCTGGCCCACAAAGGGTTAACCCTCATTGTTCAGACTCAGTGGGGCATGTGGCCTCATTCAGCTACCTGAGATGCCCGCATCACGCCCCAGAACTAGTCCCAGCCGAGGTCCCCATGTCACTGTATTCATTAATTATCAACTTCATTTTTCACAGCAAAACTGTAAACAAGATGGGGAAATGGGGAGCTGGAGAGCGATTAGCGAGGCAAAGGAAGCGGGGGGAATGAGATAGGTAGGAAAAGAGGAAGAAAAGAGGAAGCATGAAGCAAAGACAAGAGGAAGAAGGTGAATGAGAATGCTGTTGGGCAGAAGGGAGCACCGAACATAGGGGACAAGGAAAGGAAAGTGGCACATTTTTTGCAGGGTTTGTGTTTTCTCTCCAAGCAAGGGATGTGGCAGAAGCATCCCAGCGCCTGTTCCCTTCCTAATTATTCCAATTATCATGGCACACTATGAAAACGTGATTAATAACACAGAGGATATTGTTGTGGCAATTAGCCATATGGTGGTGGGACTCTGCTCTGTCACGATTTTGCCATTAGCATCTACTTATGTTTGTCAGAGGCGTGCAGCCATGACAAGCTCAAGTTCTGCTCACCTTGCACTCCCCACTGAGAAGCACACGCTGAAGGGTGGGTGGGGGAGTAGAGGGGGGGGGGGGGTGGGGGCTGGGTATTCCTCCCGGCTTCTCGCCTGACTGAATTTTTTATGTGGCATCCGGTCGGACTGGGGACAAAATGTCAACCGGCGTCTGGGATGGCCCATCAAACTCTGGTGCTCCTGGGAGAGGGAGGGGAGGGGAGAGGGAGGGAGGAGGCACGAGACAAGAATTATTTGTGCTTGTTTGTGTGTTATCCAAACACCAAAACAAAATGTAGTGATGCATACATGAGCAGAATCTCTCTGTATCGGTCGTTCAAACAAATAACGCACGAGCACTTGCACACGCGCGCGCATGAACAGACACAGGGGCGTGCAAGCGCACACACACACACACACCGGGTCACAACCAGTCAAATGAGTCGACTCTAAGTCCGTCTCCGCGGTAAGCACTTTTTACAACAAGAGCCCCCTTGTTAAGACCTGTTGGTATTCTCCAGATGGCAATAAAAATGCATGAGGTCTGCTGGAACCGTGGAGAAGAGCTCAGCCACTTAAGTAGGAAAAACAAAACCTCAGAGAGAGAGGGAGAGAGAGAGGGAGAGAGAGCGAGAGAAAGAAAAAGCAGGTAAGAGTGTGTCGCCAAGCTGATACTCCAAGGACTGAGGAGAGAGCTTCAGATGAGTGCAGCGCCTCCACGGCTGCCGCTGTGCACTTCCGAGAACTGAGGATGTGCATCTTGTTATCTATCTTATCAACTTAAGATAAGTCATCTTGTTATGCCACACAAGCTGGCATTTGACTGTCAAGAGTGATGCTCTGTGTGGATGTTTGAATATCATTTCCAGGAAGCCAAAGTGAGAATGATGAGCAGGGTGCAGTGTTACAAACTTTTTTGAAAGAGATGAGATTTGCAAAAGCAAGTTAGCCTCCTCTGAAGAAAGTGACAGTCTTCATCAACACAAAATGATTGGCAGGCAAGTTCCACTTAGTTGAAATAGAAGTGATGCGTTTTTGCTGGACAGATATCCTAAAACTTCCTAAAACATCCACTCTGCAAACTTCAGACATGTGGATTGTACATTTTCTGTTTAGTTACCAAGTGAAACTGTATTGTCAGGACTCAGGAGATAGTTGGTGAAATACAGAAACAAAACTTAACAAAATAAACTTTTGGGTTCTGTCTAACTCTACTGTTATAAAATATACATAAACCAGCTTTAAATATGCCAATAGCACTAAAACTAGAGACGCACCATTCCACTTATTTTCAATTCAGATCTGATTCTGATACTTTTTTGATCTTCATTAATGTTGTTGTTGGTATTATGTGTAAGGCTACACAAAGCTGCAGTAAACCGGGCATTGCTTTTCTTATCGAAAGAGCAAAAAATTATTAAACAAATACATTAAAATGCATAAAATTAACAGTTTTATCTGTCAGGTTTTTCAAATTAAATCTTTTATGCTGAAGTGTAAGAATTGTAATTTTCTAACATATAGACGGAGCGGTTTCATCTCGTCTGAACGTCGTCATGGAGACGATTTGTGGGCCAATATCCGATACATACATTACGTTAATATCGCACCTGATCAGATCTTTCCCATCTCTATAACTAAAACCACAATGAACTTACAAAGGACGTTTCTACAGGATTCATTTCAAAGTGGGTTAAATGGAAACTGAGACTAAATGAGTTGTCTAAAGGTCAGAAAAACTCAGAAAACAGTCAAACTTGGGCACAATTTCTTCATAATTGTTTGCAGTTAACATTGTAATTTGGTTTGCTGAGTGTGGTTAACATTAGCAGTGCTAGGCAGGTAAACATCCACATGCCTAATGTGGTTACATATTGTTCCTGTCGAAATGCCAGTTTAACCTGACACAGACTGCAAACAACTTTATCTCCATTTTCCAAATCCAACACTGTTCAAACTAGCTGCTCATACGAGATCCGCTGACTCTGCATGTTTACATCCAGGTAGTAGAGCGGAGGGAGCAGGCCACAGCTCCATCTAGTGGCGGGTGGGGCCATCATGTAAAAATATCAACAATTATTTTAACCAACTAATGCTGATGACGTTTAGCCGTTTCATCGACTAAACATGCACAACCCTGGAATTTACTCAGCGACAGTTCACCTACAGGTACATGCCAAAAACTCAATAAAATTAAATCCAAAAAAAAAAAAAGAGCAAGAAGGAGTAGCTGACGGCAGCATGGATGGCCACATTATCTCAGGGCCTTAATATGGGCTGAGGAGTGCAGCTGAAGAGGAGGGATATGGGACTTTTCATAGCCATAATTAAAACAGCAAGATAGATTCAGTAATTGAATGAAAAATCAGGATCTGAGCAACATCTGTGCCAACCACATAAATCATTTCAACGAGAGGCTTGAAATGCCATAAAAACCCGTGTGACTAGGAGTCAGAGAGCCTGTCACAAGCATCTCAGGGCGGCACGGATGACAAGATAACAGACACTAGACCTGCCACTTTAATTCACTATGTTAAATAAACTGTGGTGGATAAGACAGGCTGAGCACATGACCAGAATGGCTCTAGGGCTTGAAGACAATAATAAGACCTCCACGATGTAAACTTAGATTTCTTATATTTTTATCATGAAGTTTTTACTGAGTTGAATTCTCTTTTTCTCACACTGCTTAGAGGACAAGTGGTAATAAAAAAAAAAAAGTTCTCTCACGTAACACACAAAAACAAGTCTGAATATCAACCACATGACTTCCTGTCCAACGACTGCGGCAGCCTGTAAACAGGTCACACATGTCACATCAGAAATAAATGAAAAGGTCACTGTCTGCATTATTTCCTGATGTTGCGGGTACAAAAAAAAACATCACAACGTCAACCACAAACTGTCACAAAGTATACGGGGACTGAAAAAAAAAAGGTGAGCCATCACATACTCGCCTGACAAAAGAGGTGAATTCTTCTTCTTTTTTTAAATGTAGCTCTGTGGCAGGAAGTACAAAACATTTTTGGTGTGGCAGTGTTTCCCACACATAGTATATGTCCGACCTGTTGTTATTTAATTTTTAATTTATTCATAAAATTGCTGAGTGTAACGTGATCTGCTTCTTATTTTTGAATCTCTGTCGCAGTAATGACAGTGTTAAAAGTAAGCATGGTGCAGGTAGAAAAGACAACAGCTAAGAACTTTACCTATTTCCCTCTAATCTCTAATGTGGTCAAAAAGATGAGTTTAGATAACACACCTAACAGAGTATTTATATGTCCAATCACAAAGCAGGCACTTTGCATTTCACCTAAAAAAAATAAATAAAAAAGTTTTTGGTGACATACCTCTGTTAGCAGCTCATCCATCCATTGAACAGTAATCCATTTAGCTGCACCTCGTTGTTATGACGACCCTGACATGCTAATAGAAACGGCCAACCTCAGTTCACCTGTGCAGGTAACGAACCTCATCTTCAACCAGGTGTGTTCCTCCAGCGTTAGTTGGCACATTTTACAAACTTCAAAAACATTGGCCTTGTTAGGACACAGCATGGAGCCACGCACGAGAGATGAGAGACGTAAAGTTCGCGCGCGCGTGCCCTGCGTGCGTCATGTTTGTTTGTGTAAAATGTGCTTCCGGTATGGTGACCCTGATACAAATGCGAGCTGACATTTTCGCTTGAATACTTTTAAAATAAAGTATCTGCAGCAAAAGTTAGGACAAAATAAAAAATGATTTAATCCCAGAATTAAAATCTTTCAGAACAAAGGTGAAATGCTGGTTTAGCAGAGATGTACCCATTCTTAAATATCTAATTTGCATTATTTTAAATCATTCGTTTATTGTCATATTGGGGTGTAGGCTATAAATCTAATGTATCCTCAGATTTTTTTAAATTTATTTACTTTATGTATCTGCAAATGATTACAAATAAACCATATTGCACATGCAGCTGTGCCGATCAAACTCAAGTCAGGTTTATTTAGAAAGCACATTTCATATGACAAGCATACACTCAATGAGCTTAGAAACATAAATAAAAGTAGACAATAAACATGATAACATTATACACTAAAACTGCAAGATAAAAAAGAAACTGGTTAAAACATCTGCATGAAATTAAACGTCCTAAATAAAGTGCAATATATACTCCAATTATTATGATTTAGCCAAATGTTTGTACAAATAAAAATGTTTGAAGTTGAGTTTTAAAAGGAGGCACATTTGTATCAGACCTTAGAGCTCATGTGGGAATAAGAGTAGGACCAAAAGAAATCCTCATAGCCAAGAGCATCATAAGACTTTAAGGCCTCATTCAACTCAACCGGTAACTCTACTTACAGGAAGAAATGGTGTCTACACATTTCTTCAAGGCTAGAGGGGAATCATGGGAGTTCCCCCCCCAAAGAAAACGAACTCTGCGTTGACGTAGTGAAGACGACCGGACGAAACCGACCTGAAGAAGAGAATATGTTTAACGACAAGTTAATGTATCTGAGTATAATTTACATGACATTTTAATCACAGCAGCACAAACAGCAACAGCACGGCAGCTTTCAGCAGCAGCTCACGCTTCCTTAAATAGCGGTCTTTGACGTAACATCCAGTTTCCACGGCAACAATAAACATTCTGTCTGTCATGGCGGCACATCATGGCAGCCGCCTCGACAAGACACGTCGCGTTACAACTATAAAATAATGGATTTCTCTGGCTTTGATAACTGTTGGAAATATTTGAAGTAATGTGAGTAATCAACAAAATAAAAATTTAATAAATTTAGATATTTTAATGTAAACACTGTCATAAAATTCTACATATTGTACTTTTAAATACTGTAAAAGACGACACCTTATCTGAGTGCTTTATTGTAATTTGAGTTGACAAATCAAAATTCTCACTTTCTTTGTGGAAAACTTTCCCATTTTTCTCCCCCAGCATATCTCTGCAGATATCACGCGGCTCTTTGTGATCAAGACCTCAGTCACACACTCTAATACACTTGAAAGGCATGTTCGCTGGGTAGACATGATCCCTCCTCTAATTATTCAATAATCTAATGACACGATTGGTCATGGTGAGCAACACCACGCACTGACACCAGATGGTGGCTTTTGCGATGAAACCCCCCCCCCCCACACACCCTCTGCGCATTCTCATTTCGGTTCAAGTCAGAGAGTGGTCTCGTCTGTGCTCTTCAACTTGCCAAAGTCGCTTTTAGGAATTTATCTGCTGCATTAATTATGGGATTAAAACACATCACCTTACTTTTAGGTGCACAACAAATTGCAGGGAATGTGTGTGCAAATGGTCCTGTTGTGTCAACTGAGAGTAATTTGTTGCAGCTTTTGTGCCATCAATCATTTTAAAGCAGCAGGTGTACTCCCTGTCACCTCCTGTTCTGGACTGAATCTTGTCATGTGTAGAGGCGACGTCTGTTTTCAGGCCTTACAACATTCATTGACTCTTTTAGAGGCAGCTTCAGGGACCGAGCGATGTGTAGACCTTGATCTGGGGCAGCCTCCTCGGGGCTGCTCCGGGGCAAAGGGACAGGATGTCAGGACAGGTTTGTGCGAGACGCTGTGACTGCAGGAATGTGTGTGTATGCCGAGGTACAGTGGCTGCATGTGTGTCAGTGGGATGGTGAATATCGATATCCTGCTGGGCAGGGGCGTCGAGAGGGGTGGCATGGGCCCCTCTAGAAATCTTATTGGCCTCCCCGGGTGCAACCACAATATCCTTAAGTATTATTGGCCATTTGCCTTACCAGAGGTGGGGCTTGTGTTGAAATCTACTACTCAGGCAGGGAGCTCAGTTTCCAGTGTGCAGATGTTTGTTTGCATTTCTTTAAAATACTTTAAATTGTGACTTTGGACGTACATATTGTTTTGAGTCCTTGAAGAACGAAGCTAAGAAGATGTACATGTTGCCATTCTCTCGTGTTACTTAAAAGTCGATGTGATTAGTGCAGACAGACGGGGTAAAAAAACAAGAACGACAAAACCTTTATTTAGAGACAGCACAGTTGATAAGAATCAGTGTGAGGAATAACATGCGGGAAAGGAGCCACAAGTAGGATCTGAACCCGGGCCGTCCGCCTGGATGACTACAGCCTCTGTACATAGGGCGTGCACACCAACCACTAGGCTACCGGTGCCGCTCTACGCCCATTTAAATGAGTTCACATTTAAAAACAGTTGCAATGTCCTTCCCTGAATAGATCAGACACCAGACATTTAAGAACGCCATGTGAAGATACAAATTAAAATGGTATTAGATTTCATGAAGTCCAAGCAGAGAAAACTAAAACCATCTGTAAGCACACTTGTGACTTTCAGGGATTTGGGTGAACTCTTTGTATGAATCAAAATGGTATTAGATATCTTGACAGGTCAGTTTGATCTGATTAGATTCAAAGACTTGCTTTAACTTTTTAGTTTGTCCTTGGATGTTATTTCACTCCTAACTTAATAACACATCACTATTTCCAAAACAGGCTCATCACAAATTGTTTTGCATTCCAACAAAGGACATAAACGCAGATAAAAACAAAAGCCGAAGCACTAAGACGTGCTCTATCATCAGCATTAATTGGATAGTGAGGGAGGATAAGAAACTTTGTTGCCATAAAAATCAAAATAAATAATTGCTAGGTGAAACTCCGGGAGAACGCATTCTCGATCTGGCTGATCATAAATCCTGGAATAATGACATGCTTACCCATAAATGACTAAACAAGGGGCCATTAAGGCACGCATGACTTCTCCTGATGTCTGTGTAGCAGATGTTAATAATTTTTCCATAATGGAGGAGGAGAGAGAGGGGGAAGGGGAGGGGGGGGGGGAGCTGCTCTGTTCGATCATATCAAAGGAAATGTCAAATAAGGGTCAGTCGTGGAAGCAGGAGAAAGTTGTGAAAGTATAAAAACTGCAGAAACAGGATTCACTCCTTACATTTAGATCATGTCTTTAAGATATTTAAGATTTGCTGAGATTTTAATACTGTAGATTTGATCAGATGAGGTGGCTGGCTGCAGCTCAGTCTGACAGGACTTGGGTTGGAAACCAAACCTGAGGGGGTCATCAGTTCAAGACGAAGAACGTAATTTGTTCCGGTTCCTGTTGAGGTGCCAGGTTACCTCCTTAGCACGGTCAAGGTGCCCTTGAGCAAGGCAGAGAACCCAGAACTGCTGGAGGCGGACATCCATGTTTAGCTCGCTCACTCCATAAACTGCTCCTTCATTTTAGAACTGTAGGTCCTTTCTGTGCTTGTGTGTATTTAGTAAGTAAGTAAGTGAAGTTTATTTATAGCACTTTTCACAGACACTAGCCACAAAGTGCTTTACAAAGACACCACATACAGGAGGTAACAGAAGTCATAATGATGCAGTTGGAACAACAGGAGCACATGAGAGAGAAAAAATAAAATGGAAAGTTAAAATAAAAACAAAACAAAAAACGGTTCCCAAAAATAGAATGAACGGTAAGTTCATGGTGCATTAATTGATGAAGGATAATTATCCAAATAGCTGCCTAAACAGGTGTGTCTTAAGCTGATCTATGATACTTTTTTAATTATTTAAAGATCCTGTGAAAACTTTTCAGTTTGTGTTGATTTTGCAGGAACTTTCAGAGAAGTGGTCTCTTTGCTGATCTTGTCCTGTCCATGTCGAAGTTGTACTTTACACTTCCTGTTCTCTCTTAACAGCCAAACATATGATGTACCGTGAATCTTTGCAGAGGAAAATGTTATCGAAGGGAGTTTCAGCAGCGTGCTGTGGCTCATTTTGTCCGACACCTACCCTGCGGCAGCCGGTTCAGAAGAAAAGTCAGACATGTCGATGACGGTCTTGTTAGAATTTGACATTCACACAGAAGCACAGGTTCAAATTTCAGTCAGTTTCATGAACAAATAAAACCCCTCGCATCACGTTGACAGTTTAACGTGGTTAAGGTGACTAAACAGCTCCGAGCAGATGTAGATGTTTATCCGCACATCTCATGTTTTCTCTCCGCTTTGCTGCCTCCTCCTCCTTGTTGTTGTCGGATCTTATTGGCAGATATTTTCATGTTCAGGGGGTTCAATGTCAGCGGATCAGCCCCCGAACATGAGCTCCTTATCGCGCTCAGATTGGTTCCGCCAGCAGTGAGGCGCCAGATTATCAGTCTATTAGATTCATCCTGGCATATGGCAGCGATCACATTAATGCTGATCTTGATTCACCCCCACCTAAAACGTGTCATTCCTTAAGGCTTCCCTGTGATCTTATCAGCCAGACTGTCAGATAGCAGCTTATCTGCTCACAAAAATACCCGTCTGCTCTTTGTGATCCGTCTCATTGTCTTCATTAAGCGCTGCGCCGCTCTTTGTTGTGTTGTCATTAAAGTGTCTCATTTTGGCTTCGATTGTTTAAAGTGGCACAAGACACGAGTTTCAAATTCAAAGTGTTCAAGTTTTTTTAGACATTGTTTTTCCCACTCCGGGGTGAATCTACATTTAATACAGAAATGGTTCAAACATCATCGCTGCGATATTAATCAGAGCGATATTGTCGTCTTGAATGTTATGCTTTGTTTATATTGCCTTTCATTCTGACATTTTATGATTGCTGTTGTAATTAGAGCAGGTAGATTATTGGAGCATGTTATGAGGCTTGCTGCTTTATCACCAGATATAAATCCTCAATATTTATCCTGCTTCTGTGATGAACAACATTTTTATTGACAAAGAAAATAAAATAAAAATCTCTGTGCTAAAGTTCTTTGTATGACTAAAACTGACTTTTCACCACCAAACAAACGATGGCTAAAAAAAAACCAAGAAAGTGTTTCTGTTGAATGCAAAACTCTAAACCAATATCCTGTAAAAACACGTCATCTGACAATCCTATCTTCAAGGAAGAATGTGCAACTTTTAAATCCGGTAGATGTCGCCCTTGAGCGCAAGCATGAAACCAAAACAAACCGCTGTTGGCTGCACCATCGTCATACTTCAGCCTCCGCTCTCGTCCAGCGAGTTTAGCGCAAGCGGGCGGCAAAACTTTTCCTCGTCTCGAGCATCAATCGCCTGGGGCCTGCATTGCTGTGTTAGCATGCTAATGTTAAGCAATCAATCCTTATTTGTGTAGCACCGATTCATAACAAGTGTTATCTTCACAAAAGAGCATATGGGATAATATGCAGGAAGGATTTCTCCTTTGAATTCCTCGCGTTCCTGTTGTCCACACTTCCTTGCCGCTGAGGTGGAGGTCGGAGCAGGCCGGCGGACGGCGGTGGTTGTGGGGACGACACAGTCCGATGTTAGCACACTGTAGCTAGCTTGTGGCTTCACACATTAATTTACACAGAATGACCATGATCTAAAAACTCTAACTCTAATCAGTGAGTATGTTCTTCTTCTTCTTCTCTCTAGTCCTTGACTAAAACAGCTTTTATACACAAGGGGAGGAGCCGGCCGTCCCGTCCATGTAAACACGGCTCTGATAACAACACAGCCAGCGGGACTCGAGCTTCTCACTCATTGTAGACAATCATGACTCAGAGACACATTTACACAGGATACACTTGATCTCTGATATATTTATGTCTAACATGTCGCACATTCTTCCTTTCAATCGAATTCGCAGAATTTAAGCGACTGATTGGAACAAACAAAAAACTGACTATTTAATTTAGGAGATTCGACAAACACTCACTAACCTTGAGACGTCTGCGCTCTGTTCAAACGACAAAGCGAGACAATTTCTCCACATCTTAAATGTCCGACCATATGTGCTTTGATTTGATTTCCCTCTGTTCAGGGTGCTTTGTTTTTGTCTTTTAAAACACTGCCAAGAAAATCAAACATTGACAGAAAAAAAATGAAAATGAAAATCAGGAAAAAGCACCTGTTATCTCATTCTGTAAATTATTAATCACTTTACTTCATTAGCTTTGAGATGAGAAAGGCATTAAGCTTCATCCTTGATTTTTCTTTCTTTAAGTGCATCATTCAATCCTAATGCATTAAATCTGAAGAAAGCTTTCATCAGTTTAACCTCTTTTTCACCTTCAATAAACCAAATAAAGAAAGCTTTTTAAGGTGATTGCTTCAGAATTATCCTTAAGTGTTATATTTAAAAAAAAGGTTCCGCTGTATCGAGTTACATTTGAAAGCTTAACCCTCCGTGAAGGCGCTGTGAACTTTGACCTTTAGAATGTAATACCTCACTCTTATTTTTTGAAATGTTTCACACAGACCTTGGTTTTTTTTTTGAGTCTAATTCATTAATTGGTACCTCTCCAGTTTTTATCTCCTAAATGCAGTTTCTATTCATGAGTAATTTAATGTGTCCCTGCATATTTGTTCTGACTTCATGGTACTGTGATGCAGAAGTTTAGATGCTCAAAGTTGTTTTTAGTTTTTGGATATTTTCCCTCACTGAGTTTTGAGTCGGTGGACGTGCACACTGGTCACTTTGCGGGTGAAGCGTGCAAAGGCAAGGTACGGATCGCCTAGTGTGAGTGCGCCCTGAGTAGTGTTTGCTGATTTTGTCCTGCACACGTGTATTTGATTTTTTAACAAAAAAAAACATAATCTTGCTTTCATTAAACAGTCAGATGTATCATTTATTGGTTATCCTTGTTGTGAGAAATGCTGCAAAAACCGCTCTTGATCACTTTGTCAGCAGTAGTTTTGGGCAGTAAAATAACTTTAAAGAAAAGTCTGCGTTCTTGCTGATGGTCTCGTTTGCCTTTAGGAGGCATAAATATTAATTTCAGTTTGTTTCATAATAAGCTAAAATCCCCCCACAGGAGCTTTAAGCACCTGTCTTGCTTTAAAGCATATTGGTGTGATGCCCGATCATATTGTACATGCAGACATGTTTTTTATCTCAACTCAGTGACTTCCACTTGTTTCTTAAATGTCTGACTCCAGTCGTGTTTCTCACACTGTGTGAGAGTATCTCATCAAGGCCTTAAGATCAGTTGACTCAGTAAAAGGA
This sequence comes from Labrus mixtus, assembly GCF_963584025.1. Classification (NCBI taxonomy): domain Eukaryota; kingdom Metazoa; phylum Chordata; class Actinopteri; order Labriformes; family Labridae; genus Labrus; species Labrus mixtus. The sequence goes on along the minus strand of NC_083622.1, from coordinate 9,682,519 downwards.
AAGGACTGTTCCCTTTATCAAAAGGTTAAACATTTTGAAAGTACAATTCAAGATTTCGTTTTTTTTATTGAGGTTTTGCAAGAAAGATATAACTGCACTAATTCTTGTAAGAAATGGCTAAATTAAAAAAAAAGATTAGTGTGTTTAGAGAGTCGAAACAAATCCAGCCAGGCTCTGCAAAAAAGCCTGAATACCCAATAGGTTCCTAAAATGGAAGCATCATTTTAAAACCTGGGCTTTTCACCAGAAGTGGGGTAAATTCTGATTTACACTTTGCATTGGGAATGAGTTGGAAACAAACTATCATGGGGTCAGAATAATAGAGACGAGTTGAACTGGTTGCCAAAGCTGCATTTGAGTTTATAATTCAGGGAATCAACATGTCTTTGCAAAGAGCCAACATGAGCTACATACAGCTGAAGTAGAAAAGCAGCTAATGCATATCAACCTAATTCACTGCAGCGGCATTTTAAAACGTCCTGAAGCCTCGTTGGCTTATAGCTGCTGAGACTCAAACACTACTGCAGAATCAGAAGAGAGTGCAGCGACCTTGGGAAGCTCCGGAGAACGTCAGCAAGTTGTTCCCACAGAGATTTGGCTGCACTGCTGCTGGATATCAGACTGTGTATTAGACACTGATCTGTTTAATTACAGTCTGAGTCGCACGCCATCTGTAAGAGCACCTCCTCGCCTCTCTGCACCATCCAAACGACTTAAAGAAGCCACAGATATTGTACTCCAAGGACGTGCTTAATTGAGTTCTGAGCGCAGAAGTGCACCGCGGCATTCTTCGACTTCAAGCCGTGAGCTTGGCCGGGCACGCAGCTCCGAGTGCTTCACGGTGATACGGATTGATCGGAAAATTTGCTCTGTATTGTCAATTACATGCTAAACAGGGTTCTGAACAAAGCACGCTTACATATTCGCTTAACTCCTCGGTAAGAAATTCGACTTGTGCGACGGAGTGGGCCAGAGCGGAAGAAGGTAAAAATAACCCGAAACATGTAACAATATTGTTTCAGGAGGCATGAAAACAGACGTTTAGTAAATGGATTTGGAAGGAGCGGGATGAGGCGAGAGGGCTAAATCTGTCTTGTTCATTTGTGACGGACTTGGCGAGAAGCAGTGACTTGAGCTTGGATAAAGAAAAGACACTTGCAGCAGAATTCTGCCAGTCTTTGGTTCGCTCTTTTCTCGCCCCCCCCCTTCCCTTATTCCAACCACCACCACCATCACTCCCATCACACACACACTCCCACACACCCCCTTACCTTTCCAACACACATGCCGAACCTGGTGCTCCGCAGTCACCCATTAATCCCTGCGGTGTCGGATCCCAGCCAGGTAATTACTGTTTAAAAATATTTCATCCCATTCTCTCCCCCCTTAAAAAAAAACAAAAAACGAGACAAACGGAAACAAAGGGAGCGCAGTTGTGAACAACGACAAAGACGCGCTTTAAATGCATTCTCTATTCTCTGGTGGAAACGCTGGCTTTTGTTTGCACACAGTACAAGGTGTCTGAAACCAAATCTGCAGCTATTTCATATTTAAATGCAGCTGTCACGCTCTAGTTTTTACACCCGGTTTGGAAAGTTGGTGGTGCGGATTCTTTCACAGAGAGAGAGAGAGAGAGAGAGAAAAAAGGCTTCTGTTGGTGGTGCAAGAAAAACCTGTTTGTTGGTTTACCGCCAGCCAACTTCCAAACTAAATCATTTGAAGAGGGATGTAGTTAGACCATGCACTTCTCCTCTTCCTCGTATGGACAGTTATATAAATACGTCATTTCACAGATTTCAAAACTTTACTCTTAACAACCAACACTGCCAAGACCTCATGAAACCTGTCACAACTAATGAGCCGTGATGTGACAGTTTGTGGACAATTACTGAAGCTGATGCTGTGATGAAATCATGACGGACACTGTTAATAAGCTGTTCATAATGTGTGAAGGTACGTTCACCCTAAAGACGGGAATTAAAAGAATCTGATGAAGATCGTTTGCAACATGTGACCTGATGTAACGCTCTGTGTGTGTGATTGGATCAGTCAATCAATCTGCAGGGCAAGGCCGATCGTAATGTACGTTTCTTTTATTCCCTCTGTGTGAGGCGACGTTAACAAACGATATTCAGAAGAAATCTTCAGCATGTGCTGTTCTTTTGTAAGTCTGTGCTTAACAAAGCTACAACCGAAGAAGTTGAATGATAATGATATCAACCAATCAACCAAACTGCTCGTAAAAACTGAGATTTTCAAAGTAAAAGTCGTAGCATTACGAGAATGAAATATTACACTGCTTATTAGACCGCACTTCTTTGGAGTCGTATCTTTTTCAGAGTTTTGACGCTTGTAACAGTGCGGCTCTGATGTGCGAATGACGGCTGCGCGGACGCAGACTGGACCGCGCGTCTCTTTTATTTTTTAATATTAATTTACATCTGTGACTCAAAATAAGCCGCAAAGTCAGTACAGTGGCTTGCATGTTCTCTGTGTTGTTCTCCGATCCAGCAGAGTTTTAAATTTGACTTTTATCTCCTAATTTTACTAAATTCCAGGGAAGTCAACGTAAATACTTTAATCATGATGTGATTACGGTCAGAAATGGATAAATAAATAAAAATCGCATGCTTTTTTTGTCCCTCTAGCCACCGCAGCGTCTCCCTATAGTCACAATGATGGAAACGTAAAGCTGCCACTTGAGCCTGAGACTGACATTTTGAAACTAACATTTTAAGGTTGAAAAGTGACATATAAGTGCTTCAGACTCAGGACTGCTGCCATATCTCCTTTCTCAAAAAGCTATTCATCTCCAAATTGTGTTTTAATCGAATTTATCTTAAAGGCTGAAGGACTGGAAATAAACCAATCAAAGATATAAAAAAAAAAAAAATCATGAGATCTTAACACTCGACTTCATGTTTTTCTCTCTCCTCCCCGTTGATTTATTTAAATTTAAATTTATTTCAATAAAGCAACACCTCTGACACCTCTTCTCTCCGTGCCCCCTTGTTTAATATTCACACCTGTCGACCACACATCACATTTCTCAAGTTAATAAAGTGCAACGTCGCTTTTCAAGCCGCAATTTGTGAATTTGACGCTCTAATAACGTGTGAGGTGACTGTGTCAAATTCTTTGTTCTTTCACACTAAGTAGTAAAATGCTCGTGTTGTGACATTATGTCCCTAAGAATAGAGAAGAGGTGGGGTGTGGTGGGGGGAATCAATACGCTGACAGTGGCAGGAGATGTAGTTTATATGCAGCTGGGTGGGTGTAGTAAAGGATGGGTGTCATCAAATGAGTCCACCCTTCTGTCAGTGTATGAACCTGCAAACACGAGAGCATGTTAATGTGTGTGAGTCACCGCACACACTCGTTCTGTCTTTGCATGTTCATGTGAAATATACACATAATCTTCTTAGTGTCGTGTTGGTGAGAAAACTACACGGTGTTACTTTTATTTTTGTGCTTGAGTGACAAAAATACACTTGGAATTCCAGAATGATGTCATTTATGTTTTAAAGTTTGTATATATTTGATATCAATGAATGCACCCGGAGACACTCACAGGTTAAAGGTTAAATTGCCACGGTGAAGGTGAGGACCAACGTGCAGAAAAGGCAACTAATTTATTTAACAAAAAGGCAGAAACAAAAGTACAGAGAACCTGAAGTCCCAAAAAGTACAAAAAATTATATTTTGAGCGCACTTGATATTTCATGTGGGACTTCAGGGGCTTCAAGTTATTTAATTAATAATTTATTGAGGCCTCATCAAAGAATGTGCAATCTGCAAATCAAGGGTTTGTTGCAATGGTGAGTGTGTGTAGTGTTGTGGTGGCTGAACAAAGACCACAAACCAAATGTGGTTTTGACGAGGGCAAGAGAATGAGAAGCCGGATTAAATACTTAGGACCAGTCTGCCCAGGTGCACAATATCAAATTAAGAGGCTCCGCCCCTCTCTACCTGAAGGCAACCTGAGTGGGGAGAAATACAAGGCAGCAGGAGGAGCGCTGACAGTCAGGGAGAAACAACAAGGAGCCCCGAGGAAACCGAACAGAACACGGGTAGGTGGACGTACTGACACAAAAGAGAAGAAACACAGAGACTAAGGACCAGTCCACACGTATTTTTTTGAAAAAGTAAACTGGTCTCTTAAAATGCAACTTTTGGAAAACTCCATCCAGTGTAAAGATGTTCAGAAACTCAGTTTAAAGGTACAATATGTTGAATTTTATGACAATGTTGACATTAAAATATCTAAATTAAGCTCGTTGTTAAACATATTCTCTTCCTCAGGTCGGTTTTTACTGTTTGTCTTGAATGCGGTCAACATGGAGTTCGTTTTCACCGTGGGGGGGGGGGGGGGGGGGGGTCGGGGAGTAGCAGAGAGAATCACTCCCATGATTCCCCCGATAGCCTCAACGTCATCTTTTGTTATTGCTTTGATTGAGAGCCCCCTGGTGGTGGATTTTACATTTACAGATGTTTATGACGGGGGAAACAGAGTTTTGTTCCTTTGTGCGCCGGTTTCTCCTCCGTTTGACGTCATTCTGCGATGTTGTCAGTTTTGTTTACATGAGATTAGTGCGATGGGAGATGTAACTGAACTAGTGCTTCCATTATGTTGATGAGCAGAGGCGCCTGAATGGACAAATACACCCCCTAAATGATCTCCTGAGTATTTAATAATCAATTATTTGATTGATTTTTAAGAACATAAAAAATGTATCACAGATCTTAAACTTGTAAAGTGTTGGTATTATCAGCTCATAAACCACCATGTGAGCCTCTAACAAAAACACTGGCATAATTAATACAGTTTAGAAACCTACTTCCTGGTCATTTCTCCTCACAGGTGTATTTTGAAAAGCAAACGGCTGATATAATTAGACGTGGACAAAAGAGACGTTTCATGGCATATGGCAGGGTCAGATGGAGAAGGAAGCGGCAAAAAAATCTATTAAGTTGCCTACATATGGATTTATGACAACCACTGGCATAAGGAATCATGAATAACTCACAGACGGATGTCCTTATATAAGCATCAATTGTTAATTGAAGAAGCTGTCACACTCCCCGGGGCTGTCAACATAGTTTTATAAGCGTTCAAAGTCAGCTTTATCAAATTAATGGTCTATTCACTGCTGCCTGATTCTCCTGTAATCCGTCTTTTGTGATTCATGCAGAGAGAAAATACTTAACTTCCTCAGACGTATCATTCACCGTAAGATGAAGGCTTGTTTTTTTATTTTTTTTTACAAACATTCTCCCAGTAAAGATGCTGGTGCTACACGTGCTAGTTCAGGTGGTTTCTCTCCGGATGACGACGACATGCGTTGTACTTTTCATGTCTGGTCTCTGCAAACAGAGGTGGCGCAGTCAGCAAGAAAAGGCCGGGCTGCGCCGTGGAGCTCAGGTGTGCTGACAGGTACATCTCTGCAGGCCTGATGGGGCTCGCTGGGGAAATCATGAGCCGCCCTCCTCTTTCCAAAATGAACATTTCTGACACGTAGTGGGAAAAGAAGACAGAGTGAGTCGTATGAATCCTGTGTCGTGGAGCATGGTGGACACATTGATGGGGACGGGACGATGCTGTGCACTATCAGACGTTTGTGGACAGCTTTTTCTTCTGTGGAGGTTGTTTATATGACACCTTTTTAAAATGTCTCATTACTGCACTGTGATATGTCTTCAGCTGAAAGGCTTTGACAGAAGTTGTTTATAACAGTAGGACGCTCTCTCAAAAAGCACCTCAATTTAACATCCATTAGCATCCATTAAAACATTTTCAGGAGCATGTCATATCAAGGAAATAGATTTTTTTTTTTTACCCGTAATGAACTCTGTCTAAGCTTTGCAACAATCTCAGCTATGCAGCTTATTTCTTCTCAGCACTTCAGATCATTTTATAATTCTGCAGCTCACTCAAGAGGGTGTTAATTTAACGCAAGAAGGTTTTGGTCACCCAGTGCGTACTCAATAAACAATTTATCGGCTCCTGGATTGGTACTATGAAACAAGGTCGATTGCAAACGCACAGATACCCAAACACACTTAAGTGCAGTCTGACCAAATTTTTCCCTCTGTGTATTTTTGTAGGGAAAGGAGCGACAAGTAAGTTCTAAATAAGAAGCAGTTAAATGCAGTTGAATGGTGTTGCCTTGTTAGCAATGCGAGCTCCAGCTCTTACTCCGGCTTTTTCATGTCCTGCGCCCGTTTTTTAACCAAGCTGTGACATCTGGTGTTGAAAAATGAAGCAAACACAGAGGTGCAAAAAGCTGTAGTTCCTTGAGTGTCCACTTGGGGCTGAAGTGGACACTCAAGAAATCCCCATTAGGTCCCATTTTAAAATGTTCATTTTTAAAACAAAAATAAACATGCAGCCTGGTACAACAACAAAAACAGGTTTTCATTTGGAAAGTCCATTTCTTTGGGCGCACTCACAATGCCTGAGCACGTTTGAACCCCAAAGTCAAGTTTGATTGACTACATTAAGGGCTCCGTTCACGGTACACTTCTTTGGCCCTTACATGGTTGGAAGAGGTGAGCTTCTGCATGGTACCGGTTGTGCTCATGCACAAGCACGAGTATGCAATGTGGACATAAGGTAACATAACGGAAAATTGCCGCCTTAATCGAGAAATCGAGGAGTGCTGTGTGACTCAAAAGAGAAAAGACTCAAAATAAGCCTCAAAGTTAGTAAAGCTGAAGTCATGTTCTTTGTTTCTATCCATTATGTTGACTCTGAGAGTCGTGCTTATGAAGTAAAGGACACTTCATGAAGACGTTAAGCTATGTATGTACAAGAGGTAACCGTGCTCAGGCCTGGTTTGGCCTGGACCAATGGGAGTGCATGCTAGCGGTTAAATGAGGAAGGGGGACAATCGCTCTTCGGCATAATACGGGGCAACTGGGCCTAGTGCGAGTGCAAAAAAAATCTATATTCCCATATAGATATTTTGTACAACCCGCAGTTGAGACGCGCTATTATATCAGTGACAAGAGTGCTTTTAGCTCACAATCAGTTCTCTGCATGTACAGAATTCATGAAGAATACAGCAAAGACCTCACGGGACAGGTCAGTTAAAGTGACACGACACTATATGCTATTAAAATGACCGCGTTGGAGGTTTAAGTTTGAATATGTGCCTCGTCATCTGTGAGAATAAGAACCATGCCGTGATCAACGTCCGTCTCTATTAGAAGCTCAGAATGAAAAGAATGAGAGAGAGAAAAAAAAACACACACACACACGTCTGGTACAAACAGCGGCCAAATCAGAGGATAGCAGCTAAACAGAGTGATAGCTGCGCGTTTGAACTCGGTAATTGGTTGGGCACTCGGTAGGCAATACAACAGAGAGCCTACGGAGTGTGGTGTGTGTTTCCCAGCCCCACTGTGCTGCCTCATAGAGTACAAAGGCAGAGAATGAACTTCAGAGGGTTTTAATGCCTGAAGAGAAGAATATGGACATTAAATTATCAGGGGGAAACAGCAGGGTGTGAAAAAAAGAGCCTTCTAAAGCCTCGAACGCAAACGTACATACAGGCTGCTTCTGACACGGAAACCTGGCCAAATTCACAGGCGGCTTTATTCTGAGCTTCACACTGATACTCAGAGTGTGTGTGTGTCTCTTCCTCTGTGTGTGTGTGTGCATGGATATATACTGTGTGTGTGTGCACATTCTTTACTTTTATAATTGGAAGTTAAAGAAACCTCATACACATCCGTGCATACTTTTTGATGCATTCAAAATGTTCATATTTGTACGGATGTTTTTAAAACTAGACTTACTGTAAATCTGTTATCAAAGAAACAACACTGGAGCTCGTTTACTGCAAACATGGGAGAATAGCTTGCAAATAATGTAGAGTTTTGCTTCACTGAAATTGTATATTTTGCTGCAGTTGTGTGACCCTGAGCTGCACAATAAACTGCAATTTAAATTGTGATCGCAATCGAAGACCCGCTGCAATAAAACACGTCGCAAAAGTCTCGCAGTGAGGAACGCTATTGTTCACTGAACCCGACCCCGTCAGTACAAGCAATGCGCTCTCACAAGGGCTGCACAATCAAGTTCAATCAAATCGTTGCAATATGAACTTAATCACTAAAATCCCATAAAAACTGTCAAAGTTCATCGCAAGAAAAAACATTTCATGTGAACAAGCTTTGCTCTCTCACGCAGCATGTCTGCAAGCTCTAACATTTCATTATTTTCATGCAGTCAGATGAAACTAGAGCCACCTAGCAATCAATTGCCGCTGAGGTGGAGGTCGGAGCAGGCCGTGCATGAATGAGGACGGAGGTGGTTGTGGGGACGACCCAGTCCGATGGTGGAGGCTGGGGGTCAGGGACCTCGGGTGGTAGTAGTGCCGGATCACCTCGCTGTAGGTTGGGGGAGCTCCGTCTACTCGAGAGCCTGGATTCTGGTGGTGGGACAAGACCTCCTGAGCTTCTAACACACTGACACAGAAGAGGGGGCACAACCGCACCAACCTATCAGCTACCTTCAGTTCAAGAGTTGTAAATTAAGTGACAAGAAATGCTTGATTTATTTTGGATTGATAATAAAACGTGTTTCAAATAGCTGCCTGTCGCTAAAGCCATTACAGAATATTTTATACAAGTGATATCACTTCATATCATGATCACATTTATTTCTCATAGTCAGGCCTATAAAATAGACTTACTGTCCAAAACAACTGGATTATTTTATTAAGATTCTTAAGTCCTAACTGTCTTTTTTTAAGCCTATAGAAACTCACTTTGTTTATTTGTTACTACTTCCTGTGTAGAAAGAAAAAATATGTCACATTTTCCCATAATCATTCGGCCCTATTTCTCCCTCAGCATGTGTACGTTTTACTCTTTATATGGAGGCCTGGCTGTAACGGCCATGCTCTCACACCACTTTGATGCCATCTGATGAAGCTAAGCTAACTATCAGCTTCTCAGATAAGTTGGTTCAAGAGTTTATTTTGGATTCAGGAGCGACTTGTTGCAAACAGGTCTTGTGTTAAATATGAAGAAGACCCAGAAACTGTGAGTTATAGCACACATGCAATGTGTTTAAGTATTTTTAATTCACTTAATGTCGTTTGTGCAATATTGAACAATATTATCCTATTATTATTGCATATTTTTCTTCATATCATGGAGGCCTACCTTACACCTATAAACCAACGCTGTAAGAGGAATCATGCACAAAGTTAACATATCTTTGCCATCTTTGTGCTAAGGACAAGAGCAGCCCTATAAAGATAATGAAATTGTTTGCTATTTGTGTTTTGAAAAAATGTAAAGAAAAGGTGTCAAACATAAAATGAACGGTCCCTAACACGGACACAACAGCTACAAAATGCATCTCCGTCCTTGTGTCTGTGGTGACTGACAGCTCGAGCACGATTGGTGTGAAAGAGCTTTAAAACGCAGCGTTCAACATTACATATCCTCAAACCAACAAGGCCTCTGAGAGTCCCTCTGAAAAAGTCTGAGTTTCAACGTGAGCGGAAAAAAAAAAAAGTACAATGGGAAATAAAAGAGTCGAGCTAAATGAAAAGAATCACTCTCGAGAGTTACGGCTTTACACACACACACACACACACACACACACACACACACACACACACACACCTTATTAATCTTTAATATCTCGTCTCGCTCCCCCTTTTCTCTCCACCTCTCCTTCTCTCTCTTCAGTTTATCTCTTCTGAAGCAATTATACCCAAGAGGACCGAGCACATAGGACATGCTCCCACTACCTAGAGCAATAATATATCATTACATACTAAACATATAGCAGCTACGCAAACAGCCTTTATTGCTACTCCAGGGCGAGAGCTATTTATAAGCAGAGATCACTCCTCCTCTATACCTGCACAAGCTGCTTTTGTTTGTTTGGAAATGATTCCTCTGCTCTTCTCAGGGTGGCTTTGTGCTGAAAATGATGCCTGTCAGTTTGTCCACTTCCATTTCAGTAGCTTCATATTGACATTAGGGGGTGCTGGAATTCTTCAGAGTTGAGTGATGGGGCTCTGAATCTGAAGCAAAGCTGACTTCTTGTATGTTTTTTTAAACCATCCAGCATTTATAAAAGTTCTTACTTTAAAATGATGCAAAAAAACTTTTTCGGAGAAGCTGCTAAATTATACTATTTTTTTGTTACACTGCATTAATGTCAGGTGATAAAGGGAATTGATTGGACGCAGGGTGTTGCAACGTGCAAAGCATGTTCATCAACATATGCAAAATCTTGCAGATCGAGACCCAACAGTTGTGAGGATTTTTTTTGCACAGTTTAAAAAATAAAATCAAATCCCCAAATTCCCCGAGGTATTCAGTAAATAAAATTCTTTACGTTTGATTAAGATAAATATTTAAAATTCCTCCCGACAGACAGACCTGCACTTCCGTCCAAAGTGGAGTCAAACATTTTTCAATACGATTTTTTTTCCATCAAAAACCTTCTTTTTTTTTTTGTTAACACTTGAAGGAAAAAAAAAACTTCTACTAAGCAACTTATTCAAAGTGCGACTCATGAATTATTTAAGAGAACACATTTCCGCTTGTTTATTTATATATACATATGTATAAAATATCATTTATTCTAAGAGGGTCTATAAATCAAAAGTATTCCCAGAGAATAACAGATAAGTGAGGTTATTGTGCAATGAGGCCAGCTGGTGGTAATAATTTAATGACGTTTTACAGGCGCTATAAAGACAGCAAACAGATGTGGCATTAAGGATTATAAAGTTGGTAAAACTTTTAACAAGTGCGATGTATTTCAGCGGTACAACAGCACAACCCCCAGAATAAAAGGAATTTACACATCCTTCAATTCCAAAGCTATCAATCACACGCATGTTATTCCCCTGGGAGCGTCTTTACATGCATATTTATCAGCTCAACATGCTAATTCCCGCCGCTATACGCCCGCCAGGCACGTCTCCAGGCGTGTTTATGACTCGTAATTGTTGATATCCTTTGATATATTTCTCTCAACTAAGACATCATTTGGTTTTTGTGGTCGAAAGTCAATGAGGCACAATGACCCGAGCTTTCAATTCAAATTTACAGTTCAATATCTATTATACGCTATTCAGTGCCTGGAGAGGAAGCCTCTTTCAAAGCTGAGGAGGGGGGGGGGGTGGATTCAGCTGTACTGTAAAGCACTTATCAGCAGCTAAGCTCATCTCAAGGTTAGCTAATTGATTTGAAAATAAAATAAGGGAAAGTGAATTATTATTGCAGGGGAGCAGCGCTGTGTTTCATGCTTTTTTAGCAGGAGGAGTCGGAGAGAGAGGTAAATCATTTTAATGTTTGTTGTAAACTTCCATAACTTGGATGTCGCTCACAGGAGTTCTGAATAGTTTGTCATCTTTTGCCAGACATTTAATTGTGAAAAAAGTTCCTCCGGTATAAGACACATGTGCCATATTGTTGCAGGATCCAAGTTCATCAGCATGCATTTACATTGCTAAGGAGCATATATGGCAGATGAAGCATTTGAGCATAAAATCAGCTCCACGCTGCAGAATGAGTGGGAGATCGCTCTCTCTCTCCTCTCTTTTTTCTCCTTCATCTTCCTTCCAGTCCCTCTTCCTCTCCCCTTCCTCTCCGCGTCTCCCGCAGACACCTGCCGACGAGCGCAACACCTCCAGGGAACCAACATCTGAGAAATGCAATTTGAGCATTTCAGCGCCACAAAGAAAAAGACAAACAATGCTGGAAAAACGAAAGGGGGATAAACACGCTGCCGAGTTGATGCTGGACAAACATGTCGCCTTGCCTCCAATTCACCAACGGCCCTGCCACGTTCCCCGCTCACAGGTGTGGAAATTCAAGGACAAACTTGATTGCGCCCGTGGCCGCTGTTGTTGTTTCATGGTTTGTTTGCTTGTCGTGCTCGCTCCTCTACCATTGTTTGTCGGATTCGCTCCTTCAGGTGTGACAGGAGACGGATGGGTGCTCTTAAAAGACAAGAACAAGGAAACAAGTCTTCAACGAAATGTGAAGCCAGCGGAGGGTTCAAATCAGCGGAGTAGTCAGGTCAAAGGGGCCGGGTTGTAGACGCTCCAGCTCAGGGGAAATGAGCGTTTCATTCATAAATCTAGAGCAACAAGAAGTGGTGAAAGCTAATGTGTCAGTTTTATCGATCGATTCTAAAGAGCTTAGCGCTGCTCTAACCGCCTCGTTGAGGCCCTCGCCCTCATTTGTGACAACTTGAAGAGTCTGAAGCTTTCCAAGATAACATTTACTTCACACTGCATGAGGTTGAACGACAGCAAAGCTACCAGAGAGAGAAATCTAGTTTGGTTAACTAAAACATCTCAGGAAGGTCGTTCAAACTTTAAGAAAAGCTAAGCAGGAAAAGTCCCAGGCAAGCGAATAAGGTCTCTAAATTGATACTATATCATTAAGGTCATAGGCGTTCACAGGTCATACATAACGCAATTGAAACACAAGCAAATATCAACTGTTATATAAGATATGATGTAATATCAGCTTCTTACTTTCATACACAAACATTTAGTCCAAATGTCTACAATCATGTAGCATTGTGACTAAAACAGGCTGCAGTTTCTTTAATCTTTTTTTTGTCTTCTTGAGAAAGTGAAAGCTTTAGGGGGATGAGGACATGCATGCTAAGCTGTGGTTCTGTGTTCGATGTCCATCAGTCAGACACCTGCAGGGTTCAGACAGAGGTTCTGCAGCAGGCAGGATTAGGCAAGTTAATAATGCAAAATCTAAAATAACTTGCTTGCACACAACTAAATAAACAACCCACCCCAAAAGTTGTCTCTACGACGGGCTGTAGACGCTAGCAGAGTCATGCTGTATTTGCCCAAAATCTAGTAATACTACGGCATCGATCAGTCGACATGGTTCTTCGGTCCTAACTCCTCTGCTTGTTAACAAACGCAGGTTGTCTGTAAGGGGATCCCATGACAACACAGTGTATTTCAAGACAGTGCAGTTGCACTTAGAGACCTCCAGTGGCCGCCAAAGTGCACCAAACAAAATTTAAATTTATGGTCGCTTTAAACCGCAGCTTCCTCTCCTCTGAAATCCCAAAAATCATTCTTAGTTATAGAATTGAACTGCACAAAAAAAGGACAACGAAGTAAGTGAAGTACTTCAAATATTAGAAAGATAGATAATGGATTCATCCTTTACAGCAGTGGTTCTCGACTGGTCTAGCCTCAGGACCCACCATTAGATCCTTCATGAAAAATTGCGACCCGAATTTCAGACATTTTTCAACCAATCAGATATGCTCAATGTGAAATAGTGCAGTTTGGACTTCAGAAAAGTACAACATGTGATAGAACAAAGAAACAAAAATAAAACAAACATGTTGGAAAAGCGCTTCATAGACTTTTTTGACACCATATTTTTTCCTGGCACACATTAGCGACCCACTGAAAACGTATCTGTGACCCTTGGGTCCCGACCGTCCAGTTGAGAAACACTGCTTTACAGGAACGTGACACATCACAGCTGCTGGATCACACTCAAGACATCTAATCCTCAAACATTCAGGCACAAAAAAAGTGCAAATATAAGTACTACAAATACATTTCTAAAGCAAAGGAGACGATCAATAAGATACAAATCAGCTGTAGGTTAACTGCTGCAAAACGTTATTGGTAATATAACATGTAGTTCACTTGTGACCAGCACAGACAACAGCCCCATCAAAGCTTCATGTGCACAGCAAAGAGACACGCTGAGGGATCCTCAGACGGTTCATAGATTTCCAAAGAGAAAGAAAAGAGACGGTCAGTCTGTTCCTTACAATATGGACATTGTCAGCGGCTCATAAAAGACAAATAAGTAGGTGTCAGTGCAAGAAATTACTTCCCATGATGAAGTGCGCGGCCATCATCAGCAGTGACACGGCGTCATTCACATCAACAACACAGGTGCATGAAAAATGGAGCGGGCTGGCAGCGAAATGAATTATTAATGACACATTTAAGTATTATAACAGAAAATCAATGAGCATACCTGGTGTAATTAACATGCACAATGTTTTCCATAATCCAGCACAGTATAATTATGCCTCTCTATTCCACAACACGTTAGCATTAGCTATTTCTAAAGCACACAACACCTGTTTATTTGCTTTGCTTGTTCTCTGCTTTCCTTTTTTTTTTCCCTCTCTCTTCCCGCTGTAATGATAAAGAGGCTGCAGAAATGTTATTTAGCAGCGCCGCAGTGTCGGAGGTGGACGTACAGTCGTTTAGAGCCGGCTGCAGACCTTAAGCTCAAAACCTAAAAGGATCAAAACCGACATGTTAAATTGGCTGTTTTAAGGGAAACGGCTTTGTGTTTTTTTTATTTTTTAAGCAGTTGGAGCAGAAAAGAAACTATTTATTTATTTTAATTCTTTCTGAACTTCACACAAATCATCTTTTAAGGGACATGAATAGATTCCTACAAACCCTCCGTGGTTATTTCTGCAGCTTCATCACAGAATATCTAGCCTCAAACATGTACATTTGATGTATTTCATGTGCTGCTATTGATTCAGACTGAAGGGGTTGGGGGTGTGGGCTTATCTCTGTATACTGTAACATGTCCACTAATCACTGATTACCACCGTCTGTTTGTGCTGTGACCGGTGGCAGTGTACAAGATTTCCCATCGTTCCTGAAGGATGCCGGGGAACAGCTTGAGCGGAATCCAGCACGGGACTGGGATTTTTTGGCAAGTCAAACTTTATCAGCACAAACATGCGCAAAATGAAAACAAACACAACCCAGACTGCTAATTACCATCCGCTTGGACCTCTGTCCCCCTATTTTTCTCCCACAGACACAAAATGGCCGACTGCACTGTGCACTCGCCTAAAAAGAAAGAAAAAAAAAAATCTGTGGAGGCTGCTGCTGTTCCCTCTCCGTCCAGGACAACCCTTGTCTCCAGGATAATGCAGGTTGACACTCTGGTAGCCCTCGTGATTTTTCAAACCTATTATTTCATGTGCAAAGTTATAAATTACACGACTGACACCAGTCTGGTATCTTCTGGGCCATGTGGCCTGAATCAACGCCAAATCCTGTGCCACTAATTTTACTAATTGCCTGAGCCCGGCCAACACTTTTCATTGGTGTGGAGCCTGCAGTGTCACAGGAAGCTAATGAGCGCTAAATAATGTATGTGAACCTCTCTAATTGCTTCATTTCTCATTTTGCTTACCAATTCTCATATCATGGTTAGGGATGCCAATTTTTTTTTTTCTTCTTCTGCTGATGATTCTAACAGTGGTTAATACTAATAACTGCACCAGTCTGTCAAAGGGCAGAGCCTGGGAGAATGAAGCTCGTATTATGTTGTATAATAGAGAAAAACATGATGGCTGAGGATGTATTTATTCATGCATTATTCCACAAATAATCCTCCTTTTCCTCAGACTGAATCCTCTTTGGACAAACACTGCATTATTTTGGATGCGTTCATTGATGCATACAGCATCATCAGGTAAGGCAGAGCATGCCAGCGTGCGCCACCTGGGGCTGTGTGTTTATGTATTTTTGTGTGAGATTGCGTATGTATTTGTGTGCTTCTGTTTCACACACAGACATGCATACGGGTGTCTGATGATGTGTGTGTGTGTGTGTGTGTGTGTGTGTGTGTGTGTGTGTGTGTGTGTCTCTCTCTCTGGCTGGGTTCCCACTGCAGCACCCGTTGGCCACCTCTCCTCCCAGTCCTATCAACGGGGAAGCTGTAATTTAGCAGCAAATTTGATCATCCAAATAGCTGAATATTTAATGGTATTAAAGCGCCGGGTAAAAAAGAAAAAACTGTATTATTTATTTACTCCCCATAGTGTAACCTCTATTCAGGCGACGCCAGGTGGTCCTGTAAATATACTCTATCTGACACACGTGTTGAATTATTGACCGATAATTTATCATAATTCATGTCACAGAAAACTCAATAATGCTCTCCAGGACCTCGCCGCCTCCTCCTGCCTGTGACCCCGGCGGAGTCTGTGGCCTGTCAAGGTGGAGGAGAAGGTCGATGCCGCCGCGGCGAAAAAACAACATGACTCGATCAAATCAGATTTACTGTAAATCAAGGCTGCAGTCAAGAGCAAGAGCAGCGCTAACAGAGTTTAAAGCAAAGGTCTGAAAAACAGTTACAGTGGAAAAATGCTTTGAAATGTGTACATTTACGGGTTTAACTAAAGCTCAGGAACAATCAAAGATGCGACGACTTTCTTTAACTCAAATACTCTGAGTTATCGGCTTAAACTGAAATGTTGTATGTCGTTTGAAGACAATGTAGGACAATGCATTTTGACAAAGAAAAAGAAACATCCATTCAAAGTTCAGTATTTGTGCTTCAAAAATGCATAAATACAAAATATGAAACAATTTTAAATCCACTCTTAAGTCTTGCGATCATGCCTGTGAACAGCAATGCTAACGCTGGCAGCGCCCACGACCTCGGTATCAGAGCGCTTCTCACTGGCGCTCTTTGCTGCTGAAGATTACAGAATTGAACTCGTGCCTCCCTCAGTAGTGACCGATATGTCTGTTTTAAAAGCTCCTTGCGTGTGCTTAATATTTTCCTTTCCTTTCCAGCTATTTTTGGAGCCTTATTGTCTTCATTGGATAAGAAAGCTGAAGAGAGACAGGAGGGAGGAGGGAGAGGGGGGTGAAATGTAAAGAGCCAAGGTCGGATTTGAACCCACGGCTGCTGCGATGAGGACTACAGCCTCTGTACATGGGGTACACGACGTAACCGCAAAGCTATGCGGCGCCTCTTAAATATTCTTTCTGGTGTAAATTTAACATTTCATAGTCAGGTCATAATACAGGTCTGTCTCGTATTGATGCCTGTCCTACATTTCATGAAGGTCTTATGTGAGGGACAGAGATAACAGGATGGGAAGATGATGTCATGCTTCTCAATGGTTCATTAATTTATTATCTTATCTATCTATCTTAATATTCTAGACTCTGTAACTTTTACAGATCAACTTGTCTATCGAATTGTACGATTGGAATCTGTGCACTTTATGCACTTTTATCCATGTACCACGCATTTCCACTTTGAATGTTTTATGTATCGTCTGTGTTTTATTTAGTCTATGATGTGACTCACCCTGCAACCAAATGTACCTACAGGTACAAATAAAGTCACCTGAGCCTAAATAAAGGCAGGGTCATTTCAAAGACTGAAGTGAATAAAAGACTAACAGATCATTAATTGACGTTTGAGATGAATTATTAAATAATTATGACAAGGAAAATCAAAAAACAGAAGTCTAAATTGTGTTCTTAAAGAGCAGATTATCCAGAACAAAGACAACAAAGGTGGTTCACAGACTGTCTGGATGTTTATTTCTCCCCACATGAGTTAAGAAAAAAAAAAAAAAAACACACCAACACCTGCAGCTGCATCCTTCCCCTCTCTGTGACGGATATGATGTGTGGTGGAGAGATGGAAGAGAGATGCAGGTGGCTCGCTGAGCTGATGCAGTTTTTTTTTTTTTTAAGGTTTATTTTGGGGTTTTTATGCCTTCATTTTGAGATAGGACAGATGATAGAGACAGAAATCAGGAAAGGGGAAAGTGGGGATTAACATGCAGGTAAGGATTTGAACCCGGGCTGCCCTCTTGCAGCACTATGGCTTCCGTACATGGGGCGCGTGCACTAAGCAGTACGGACACTTTTTGCCCATATTTAGACATGCCTGCCTGCAGGAATGGCTGGGCCCCTTTAAAGGCCCAGTGAATGGGCCCTCCCAGGATATGATTTAAAGCAACGTATGCACATTCTGATCAGTACTGTTAGCATTAGGCTAACATTAGCTCCCTCTGGTCCCGCTTACATCAGTAACATTTAAAAAAAAAAAAAAAAAAGGTTGATATCATTTTAAGAAGAGGGGGTTTACACTTTGAAACAGGTACATTACTCATAACATTTTTGTTTTGTTACTTTAAGAGGTAATGTGAGTGTTTAGATAAAAAACAAGATTAGGTCATTGTTGCTTAAAATTAGATCGGCCATGTTTTTGCTAACCTCCACGGGCCCTCGCCATGCGACTTGGCCCCAGAAAGCTTTCCCCCTTATGAGCTTGTCTTTAGGACAGTGGATAGAGTAGGAAATCAAGCGAGAGCGATGAATGACATGTGGGAACCTTGAACCAAGCTGCCCTTTTCTGGAGGACTACGACCCCTGTACATAAGTCTCCAGCTTACCACGAGGCCGTCAGCGCCCTTTATTTTGATCATCTGAAACAGACTGTGTCAAACATTTGATCCCGACCTGTAAAACAATCCTCGCGACACCCTTCAAATTCGTTTATGAAAAGCCTTCATTCTCTGCCTCGTCGTCTTTGATTCCACTGCGCGGTTTTCACTGCTCATTTGTCTCCTCTGGAAAAGGACTTTGCCTCGTCTTAGACGCCTTGTTCCAGTAAAGTGCCGGATAAATGAAGATTAATTAATTGATTGATTGATGAAAAGGAATCCTGTGGCACATTATCCCTTAATAATCCCCTCTCTAGACTTTTTTTGTTCTAATGAAAAAACAAGTGGTATGCTGAAAGAAGTGTCTAAAAATACAAAATGCGTCTTATTATCCATTAATGACAGAACAGTAGACTAGTCATCGTCGCTAATGCAACACCCAAACAGAATGTCACTGGCAGGGAACACAACACCGCATCCCTTAATAGGATTGTGCCTGTATAGCAATTTGTCAAGCCAAAACATCCAGCGTTTACGAGACAAATATAGCACATTGGAACAAGTAAGAGAGAGAGAAATCACAAAATAGTCAATGGGATTAACCGAAGCATAAACTAAATGCTCCTTGATGTGTCATCGATAAAAGGATTTTTGATTATTCGTCACCATAAAATGTGTGGAGAGATTGTCATGCCGTCATTGTATTACTGTATCCCTTTATCTGTCTGTCAATCTCGCCGCATTAGAATCTGGGCGCTGTTTTTCTCCCCCGCCTTGTTTAAAAAAAAATAAAAAATGGATTTAACACACAGTCTGCATTTAGAGTGCAAAAAGAAACGGATTACCTCATCGCCTCGGGGTCGTCACTGTGTTAATAAAATGGTGAACTTCCATAAATGTGCCCCCTTTGCCAAAGACACAATGTCATCTTCAATTAATTCATCTGCAATCAATACGTTGTGTTTGACACTCTGTGCATTAGTCACCATGAATCATTTTTTATTCACAAACAGCGACAAAGAGCCTGAAGACAAACCCGACTTGTCTAATGGAAATAATCCTTAACTTCTATTTGTGTTTGTTTTGTTAGCGCTGCGCTGATTGTGCTGTCTGAGCGTGTCGCGTTTACAGTTTGTTTTACAGAGTTTGATTCTGGGGTTTGACATCAAAGTCATGTCCTACTTTATCTTAGTTTCCATCTGTAGATATCAATAACTCCAGCTGTTGGAAAAAAGAAATGTTTTAGTATTTTAGCAGTAATGTATTTTGGCAGATTCACTTTTAGGGATTGTTTGACATAAAGATTTGTTGTCTTTATCAACACCCCCATTCCCTTCACCTCTATGCATCATTTTAGCATCTCTTAGTCAAGTTTATTTATAGATAGTGTTACCAACTGTCCTGTATTAGCCGAGAAGTCTCGTGTTAGCCTGTCCCTTATTTCAAACAAAATAGATGTGTCCCGAGCAGGACCCCTCTTGTAAATTGACGTTACATGCTCCTCTTTTGGATTTTTGTTTTGTCGCTATTTTTATTGTCAGGCTCCATTTATCTTATAATTTATTTTAAAGTTTATCAGAGTGGTTCTAAAAGTGGAGTCTGTCAGAGGTCCAGTGGTCATTCTAGATTCTGGTGGCGCCCTTGGGCAAACATCAATTAGGGAGGCCCTCCAATCAGCGTTCTTCACCATCATGTCCGCCAGTGTCCCGACGATTTCTCCGCTTCCTCTTTTTTCCTGTTTATTTTTTCTCTTCTAATAATTCCTCTTCATTTTTATTTGTTAACATTCATTGACAAACTTTGGCTTTCACAGGGATAATGCATGCAATGTGAAGCAGGGCAACGAGAGTGAGTGCTGTCAGGTGGGGCCCCCTTAGGGAGGTTTCCTACTGTCGTTGCAAAATTTGCACATTTTGGCTTAAAGTTTTTCAGCCCTCAGGGGTCCCTTACTGGTCTGGGGCCCCAAGCAGTTGCCTGCCTTGCCTAATGACAAGCAGCGCCTGTGCAGAGGTCAATAAGGGGGCTACAAGGGGTCCAAAGTGAATCACTTATTTCCACTATAACAGCCTAATGTCATGTTAAAGTGACACAATGACAGGAAGTGAAGCTTTTGGTTAAGGTTTCATCATTCCTAAATATATCTACAATTATTCTCATAAGGAGGTCTATGGTAGACTTTGGGGTCCCTTTTGTGTGGAAAAGAGGTTATTAACTTGTATAATATTTCAGTTTTAATCATCAAATAGAGCCTATACAGTCCTTGCTTCTTCACTTCAGTCACACCGCTGAGGCACTGAGCTCCAAACAAAATACTTTGTCCCTTGGCTTAGTTGGCAACCCTATTTATACATTATAAAACAGCAGCAGATGACCAAAGTGCTGCACAATGGACACAAAAAGAAAAGAAAAATCAAGCAATTATCTCTTAATAAATGTATTTTTATACGTTGCATCATTTGCCAACAATGTGCAGAAGCCTAAAAGAAGACGAGAGGATCCACCGAGCCCTGCAATCATCAATAAAAGATTCACAGTCAGATAGCTTTCCCAGGAAGCAGAACAAATAAAACCAAACATTTAAAACAACAAGTTGATCTAAGCGCTGACAAGTGCAATAAATGTTTTGAATAATTTAACTAAAACAAACATTTCTTGTTAATTTCGGGCTAATTATAGCCGTGCTAGCGGAGACGGGGAGTTGGTAATTTAAGCTCTCGGGCTCCTCTTGTCACAACGACTCCTTGAAGCTTCAGCGATTGCCACAAACAATGTGTGCACTTACTTAATAAAAATTAGCCTCATTATCAGGGGGAGTTGAAAAGGGAGTTCTGGGTGGTCGTGGATTAGCGGTCGGTTTTCTGCTACAATGGCTGTGGATTGTTGTTGCAGTGCAAATCACACTGGTCAAATTACAGCCTTTTTTTTTTTTTTTTGTTAGTCTGATGACAGCAGCGGAGAAATAAGGGGATCAGGAACACATCTAAGCTGTGAAGCTCCATGAGTAACACCAAGGCAATAATCACGGCTCCAGACTGAGCTAAAGGAGCCTAAATAACTCACAGAAAAAGGGTGTTTAATGAGCCAATATGAATGCCCTCACAGGCAGTGAAGGCATCATTATCAAGAGGATGCAGGTGAGTACAAGTGGATACAAGCATTGGGATGTTTGGAAAGGTGACACCGTGTTCTACATTTATCTCTCTAAATTTGATGGGAAATGACTCACACCTAGCATGACGCTGCTGATCATTGAGGATGCTGGGTATTTTATAAGCAACACATTGATGCACGGAGCAATCTTAACCTCCAGCAGAACAAGCTAAACTCGGCCTGTTGAAAACAGAATTGGTCTTTTAAAGAGGAAAGTAATTCCTGTGCAAAAGCAGAATATAAATTCAAAGACGCTGGCTGTTGATGAATCTGGAGATCCTGATTTACTCCGGCGCTTGAGCATCATTCAAAATATTCTGTTCTGATTCTGAAGAGTTTTTGTAGCCCTATTCAGACTGATGTTTCAAGCCGCGATATTTCTGCCCCTGTCTGAATTAGGCGGAGGTGTAATGGAGGGACGAAGTGATTCCCACTCTGTACCGTCGTTGGAGGTAGTAACAGAGGTATTACAGAGGCCAGACAGAGCACAGCGCTTTGTGTGTGTGTGCTTGTCTGACTGTGTGTGTATGTGCCGTGCTTCTACAGTGCCAAAATGCAATGTGAATTCACAGACTGGGACACTAATATTACATTTTTGAAGAATTGATATGAATGTACACAGAAGTTATGATGGTTGAGCTTAGTTATGTAAGTCTGAAAAGGGCTTATTTTGAAGGTATGGTTAAGTGTAGCAAGGGGAAACAAAGGCCAAGACAGAATGTACTTTAATAACTAAGTATGAATGTTTCACCATGTTTACCAGCTCAGATTGTCTCTTATCTTTAAGTTTTGTTTTTTTTTTGCACCTGGAAAGTAAACAAAGTCTGTTCAGAGAGACATTAGTAAAATAATGAACCTTAAACCTTCAAAATTATGTGAAGAAACATAATTGCCTGAAGTCCTAAATTATCATAATTGGTGCCAAAACGTTTCTGAAATTGTCTGAAAAATCAACAAAGATCTTAAAATAGATCAACATCTGTAAAGTTAATATATTTTGCTACAATGGTAAATAGGCCTGTGGTCCATTTATAAAAGCATTTATATTTACTGTGTGGTTGTAAAGATCAAAATCTCAAATGTCAGACAGTAAGTGACGTATTTTTTATCACCAAAAATTCTGGTTGGTATGCCAGATAGCGCCAACAGAGCCATCATAATAGTTTAGCTTGACAATTCATTTGTGTGAGAAGGTGTGCAAAGGGCTACTAAAATCCCTACAAGTAGATATGACCAATGAATCAAACAGCTTAAGAAGAGATCTCTGTGTTTGGAGTTCCCTTGCTTCAGTATGGTCTCAGTAAGGTTGTCAACAGTTATTTTAATGACTGATAGTATTGAAGTTCAGGAAAAAAAATAAAGGTATATTTTAAACCAAATGATACAGAGCGCAACAACCAAGAGCACTGTCTAGATTGCATGAATTATTTTCAAAATTGGCAACTTGTAAGTTCCAAAAGCCAAACGCTTTTGTCCCTTTTACAGTCCGTATTAAAATGCCAATTTTTTCAACTGAAATGAACACGTTTACAGCCTGGTTCCAAAAAACAAATTAAGTATCTTTAACTTTTTTTGGTACACACCGTATGGTTTGTACAAGCCTTAGACTTGTTGTTATATAAATTTGCAGAATTAGGTGCATGGCTGTTTTGACTGACATGTGGCTGCATCATAGCTGTTTGCCAAGAGGTCAAAGACCCGCCTCAGCTCCACCTCTTTATCGGTAACTGTATTGAAAAAAGTGAGTTAGGGTCAGCATTTCCAACATGGTGACCTCCATCGTTCGGTTTCATAACGCCTCTTTAGAAACCATTGCATGATGTCACTGAGACTGCGTCCATTCTTTATACAGTCTAAAGGAAGAATGTGCGACTTTTTGATCCAGTAGATGTCACCCTTGAGCACCAGCATTGAACCAAAACAAACTGCAACACGTCCGCTACTCTCAAGCGTCGTCTCTCCTCCAACGGCAGACCTCCAACCACCATCCCCTCGTGGTTCCATGAAGGCGTTATCTATTAGAACGCATCATGATTAAGCACCATTAAGCGCAAGCGGTGGACATACAGTAATTGGTCCATGCTCGAGCTGCAATTGCCTGTGGCCTACATTGTTGTGTTAGCATGCTAATGTTAGCACACTTTAGTTAGCTCATAGCTTCACATTGCAAATAAATTAACACTGAATGATCTAAAGACACTTACGTAACATCCAAATAAGCAGGGAGTTTGTTCTTCTCTCTAGTCCTTGACTTAAACAGCTTTATACTCAAGGCCATGTAAACATGGCTTCAACAACAACACAGCCAGCAGGACTCGAGCTTCTCACTCATTGTAGACAGTCATGACTCAGATTATATATTTGATTTCTGATTTATTTATGTGTGAAATGTTGCACATTCTTCCTTAAAACACTTTTAATTTTGCGGAGGAATAAGCAGAAACTGTTCTATTAAAGCTCCAGACACATCAGACAACAAAAAGCAGGAACTTAATAAAAATGCTACAGTACCAAAGATGTTATTCCTTCTGGCAAACATATAGAAAGGCCTAAGGGTGCACTTAGACTAAAACAGTGTAGATGGGCAACACTCCCAGCAGTTATCATCGAAATGAAAAATCATAAAATGTTTCCTGGCAACAATAAGTCCCACAGCGTTCGAAAGCAATAGTCCTGAGGCAACTCCAAGGACATCGTTGCTCATATATGCAACCAGAACTTAGTTTTTCTGCGTTTGTTCATCACTTCTGTTTGACTTATTCTGTGAAGATGCTGAAGAATAACTCAACATTTGTTTGTGACAGGTCCAGTCGTTTCTCTTCGAGCATCTGCACAGGGAGAGTGTGTGACAGCTGTTTGTCTGATTGGACATTCCAAGTGTTTCATTTACAGTTTGCATGCCATGTTGCGAAACTGATTTTGACACATTTCCATGTTGATGCATTTTCTAGTTAACGGCACATATTGTTGATTTGCCTTTCAATTTGAGAGAGATGTTTGGAAAGAGAAGAGGAGACAGTAAAAGAGGCACGTGAATATATTCAGGCAGGTAAACATCGATATGATGATGCTAAGATAAACCAACTGCTCATTTAAGACAGACAGACAGACAGACAGACAGACAGAGAGCTGTTGCACTTTTGATCATGCCAATCAGTGATGTCATAGGATACAAAACAGCAGAAACGTCTAAAGAGTAGATGTCAGGTAGATGTCACACTTCAGCAGCAGTCTCTTAGACCAAAACAAAGTTTTTCTTTGGCCGTACCGCCACTGTCCCTCAGCGCACCTGCACCCCTCCTCCCCCACCCCTCCCTTATAGGGCTTTCACACTTGTCGTTCATTTTACATCACGTCTTACCTCAGGAAACCCCCCTGCTTCCCCCCTCCTGTCTGACAGGGATAGTCTCCTGCTGTGAGGTCCATATGCGAACAGCCAGGTCAGGAGAATCTCCGGAGCAGTCCTCCTGAAATTATCTAAACATTTTCAGGAGTGCAGATGTCAACACGGCTTTAGTGTACCAAACCGAGTGCAGCCGTTTTTAGGACTGTTCTCTGTTGTGTAAAGGAGCCCAGAGATGATAATCTAATTTAAACTAAACAAAGTACTTTCTTCAGTTTCGGAGTGCCTGTCTGTTGGAGAAAGAAGCACTGTCTTGTCAGTGTGAACACAGAGCTGAGAACAGGAAACCAAAAGGCAGTTTGACTCTTTTTTAAAACTCAACAATAGTAGAACAAAAAAGAACAAAAAAAAACACAATTTCTGATCGTGTCTGGTTGCTGATAAAACAGCTAAATTATTCTTTATTTGTGCTACATCTTAAGATTAAAAAAGTATAAATTCTTATCTTCTAACACATGGGCAAAACATTTTTTTTGGTAGTTCACCATCTTGTCAACGATACATGAAAAGATAGGTGACACACTTTTGCCTGTACGCTAATTATGGAGCTAGTGCTAGCAGGCTGTTAGTTTAGCCTAGCATGAGATTGGAAGCAAAGGGAGATAACTTCAAATGATGATGAAGAAAAATTGTGCAACTTAAACCCAAAAATGGTTACTAATCATCAGAGATAGATAGATAGATTCTTAACTGTCTTTGCAGCAGCAGATGATGTATAACCTACCTTCAGCTATGACACATTTACTGAAAACCGTGATGCATCAGCTCCTGTGGTTTAAAGATAAACCAGGTCAACTGAATATTCCTTGTGGCTTGTGGCGAGGCACTGACTTATACATTATATAGTAACAATGTGCCCTGGCACACAAAGCACACTGTCTGCATGCTCTGCAGGCTGCTGCATTTTTCTTTGTCCCCCCAGAGTTGCACCCAGCTCGCCCTTTTTACCCCGCGCCGTGTTCGCAGCTGCAGGTGGCGTTTCCGTACAATATTTAACAGATTCACACATGCCTCCACCTTCCCCCCGCCCTCGCACCCTCCAACCCGCCATCCCAGCGGGTCCCCTGCATGGCGTTTGAGCTCTGAACAGCATTACCATCAGTCCAGTGTAAATAACATGAAGTGGCAACTCATAAATAGTTAATGATGCAAAAAATCCATGAAGTCGCTCCCTCGGCTCTCTGAACGCCGCACTGCTGCCGGTTGCTGCGTTTCCTGGAGGGTCTTGTGGGGGAGCCCGGTGTTGGTTTGAATCATTGCTGTTGCCGTGACGAATTCACAGAGCGATTAGTAACAGGTGGTAAAACGCCACAGCAGGTTATTCAAGGCGGGCTGATATCACAGAGCTAAAGGTAATTAGAAGTGTTTGCACTGCATGTCAATAGAAGTCGACATGAACAGAAGACCTCGGCAGCAAATAAACGACGAGGGGCCGGACACACTGCAGGCCTGCATGTTGCAGAAATGGAGCACAGTGGGGGATTCAGATTGGGATCCACTGCTGCTCCTTTTTGAATAATGCAAACACTCAAACTGTCCTCAGCTCCACTTTGCTATGAAATGACCTCTTCAGCTCCTCCAGCAGGGCCCGATCAGCAGCACGGGATTTATGTCAGTGCACAGATATTCAACTTATTTAAGAACAAAGATGTCGTGTCATAACCATTTATTGAAGTCACAAGAAATGAAGACTTGTTTCTAACAGTCCATGACGGCCTTGTCTTTATTACTGCATGGCCCTAATGAATAATAGTATAGTGTTAATAATGCAATGCATAATTAAAGTGTTACAATGACATGTTTTACTTGATTTGTGAAACTTGTTATGACGGGATTTAAGGCCACGTTTACACGCAAAAGGAGCCACTGAAAACTGATTTTTAATACTTTACTTAATACTTTAGAGTGCATAGATTTGTCAGGTGTCAATTGTGTATTGTTTCACTTTTTCATTGTGTTAATCTTTTCTTTTTTACCTTAACTTGTAATCCTTAGTCCAAAGTACAAAATGGCACTAAAGGAAAAGCCAAATGTTCAGTAATAATTGCTAATCTTTGCATTACAAATATGTCATGGTTAATGAAATTCAAAGACTAGCACATCATGCTATCCTTTACTGCGAGGTTGTTTTAAAGTAAGTTTGTGTTTTTTTTTATTAATAAGACCCCCGATGTGTTCCTGTTAGTAAGTGGTGGTCACATCATTATTTTTCACACAGATTCCATTCACCGACTTTGGTACCTAAAACTCTACTATTGTGTGTCATGACCTTGGGATACCTGATAGCCTAGCCGTAAATGGTAAATAGCTTGTATGGTCTTCTGACTACTCAAAGAACTTTTTTACACTGCAGGTCACACCTATACATTCACACACTGATGGTAGAGGCTGCTGTGTAAAGTGACCATCAGAATTAACTAATCCGATTCATACACATTCACACCCCACCGACAAAGCAGCGGGAGCAACTTGGGGTTAGGTGTCTTTTCCAAGGACACATCAGGCATGTTGCTGCTCCCCATGGAGCTGGGGATCGAACCCTCGACCCTCTGGTTTAGAGACGGCCGACTCTAACCAACTGAGCCACAGCCGCCCCGCAACTTTTATGCCACTAAAGTTGGACACAGTTGCAGGATCACATCTTAAAACAATCCATTACAAAAGCCATGTGATTTAATCAACTGCATAAGTAGTTATTTTCTGTTGGATTGTCTTGGATTATTTCTGCATTTGTTATATTCTTGCTGTTGTTTATGTTCTTCTGTGTTTGGTTTAGTTTGCTTTGTTCTTGTTTTTGCCTTTGCTTTTTGTCGAAGCACTTTGTAAACCTGTGTTTTTTCAAGGTGCTGTATAAATAAAGTTATTATTATTATAAGAAATAGTGGTATTTCCAGCCTTTGTGGAGGATTTGATTCATTTCTGGGTTTTTGTCTTGTGGCTACATAGCGTTGGTTGTGTGTTATTGTAACAGTGTATTGTTTTATAATACTGACATGTTTCTATTATTGTGTCCATCCCACTTCTTGCCCCTTGAATATCCAAACTGTGTCTGTGGTCTTTCAGGGTTTCAATATTCAGGGAGTGGAGGGCTGCCAGTTTGAGAGTCTGCAGCCAAAACAAGAAGGCTGTTTCTGGGGAACAGAATAAATAAATGAATAAATAATCCATATTAATAAATAAATAAATCTGACTGGATGAAAAACACATCCAAACAGAGACAACCTCACCACCAACCAGGCAGGCTCACCCAGACCTGATCCCAGACTGTGTTTGAACCTGGACCTCCTTCTCTTCCTCCGGGACCCCCCCCTCCCTGCATAACCCAACCCCCCCCCCCCTTTTGTCCCTGATGCAGCACATTAGTTTCATCGCTGAATTGGATCTCCTCATGCACGCAGCGAGTTTCCCCATCAGCTGCCTGTCTGTCAGTGTGAGGATGGTAATTCAGAGAGAGAGAGGCTGGGGAACAGCTGCTCTCGCAACAGCCAATAATAATGCAAAAAAAAAATTACTAACCTTAAAAAACGGCAGAGCTGGGAGTAAATTGGGAATGTATACAGCTTCCGTGGGCCCTCTCCCGTGAATTGTCTCTTCCCTGACAAGCAGCTCATTGCATTTCCCATCATGCATCTGATCGGTCATTCAGAAACACAAAACACAAATAAGTCAAGTCGACCATCTGCTTGTTAGCGGCAACAATAAAAGTGCCTGTTTTAAAATAAGCAATAAAATTACTTTGACGGGCCGGAGACCACCTGAATGGAAAATCAAATATTTCTCTGTTTTTCAAGGTAGGTGTCTGTCAGTGATAAAACAAAAGCGTGTCTTTAATTTATTACAGCAAACAACACACAAAGCTCGTGTCGTCCTCATTTTCTAAATCAATAATCAGCCCAGCATGCTTCATTAACAGTGACCAATCAGAGACAAGCTGGGGATCTCATTTTACAACATGAGCATTCTGAAGACATAAACCATCTGCTACTTGTAGGAACAGAAAAATCAAATTAATCCATTCTTATCATGCATTCAGATTTTAAAGCAATTAAAGATGTTCTCAGTCTAATCGCACGCACAGAAGTAGCTCGGTAATGAGGGAGGCAAACTCTTAGGTGAACTTTCCAGGGTTCTCGACGGCGCGTTGGAAACTTTACAAGTCTCGCACACTCCAGTGAGCCGTTAGCCTGTACAATACAGATGTTGGCAACAACAATGAATTTTTTATTAAGCATTTAATCATTGCGCAAACCCAGATTTCCCATAATAGAGGGCTCAAATTCAAAATCCTGTGATGCCAAATCATCTGCAGTGTAATGTTTCCTTTTTTAATATAAGAAATAAACAGCTGCCAAACAAGCGAAACTAGTTTTTAAGATTATATAAAACCCAGTGATGAACTACAATGTTGAATTTACCTTAATTAAGCTCGGGGACTTCTGCTTGCCCAGAATGCTAATTTGAGCTCAGATGTGGCGCCGGTGCTTTGGTAACCTCAGAGGGGCTCGGGCATCAAACCTGCGCAACCACAGCTTATTACAGCATGATGCCGTCCAATTACAGCGAAAGTATGGGTGGCGTTAAGGGCCAAACACAATATGGAGCCATGCTTAGTTCTTACATAGACTCCTTAACCTCCATCATTAACCTACACCAGACTCTCTGCCTCGCAGCGGATCACCTCAGCTGCTGCAGGGCTCCGTCTCTTTTTTTCCTCTTTCATCAGTTACACGGGAGAAAATACAACAAAATAAAGAAAGTCACAATATCAATTCATAAGCAAATCAACACAGCTTTGTATGCATGAAAACTTTATTAATTCAAGAAGTGACTGAAAATGGTCTCAGTTTGAAGGATTCCTTTAATAACGTTCCTTCCTTCCTTCCTTGCATATTATTGCTAACAGGCGCTCCCACAGCAGCCATAACAGTCACCTGTGTCGTAAAAAAAAAAAAATGCAGACTGAAGATAAGAAGTGGAAGATGTCTGAAAAGTAAAAGCCAGTGTGAAGTGTCACTCTTTCTTATTACCAGCCATAGACGATCTATAAATATGGACAACGAGTCTCCAGCTACTTCTGTTGTACAAAAGTGAAGCCAAGTTACTGACATATTGCGTCGGTGACGTCATTTGGAGCCAAGACATGCACAGAAGGGATCTGGCCAGTGGATTGATGTAAACAGAGCTCACACTAAACCTACAGATAGAACAGTAGAGATCCAAACAGGTCAGTACAGTCGAAAGCAGATTTTTGCGTTGGTTTGAAGTAGACACTTTTGGTTAGGGGAAGATGAAAGACCCGTGAGAAAACTTAAACACCAACACACCAGCCGTGTTGGTGAATGTTAAGTTTCCTCTCCCCCGT
Organism: Labrus mixtus; assembly: GCF_963584025.1. Lineage (NCBI taxonomy): Eukaryota > Metazoa > Chordata > Actinopteri > Labriformes > Labridae > Labrus > Labrus mixtus. The sequence goes on along the minus strand of NC_083622.1, from coordinate 9,652,387 downwards.
TTCTCCTCTACTTTGCTAAACTAGAAAACAACGCTGCAAAGAGCCAGATTATTCAACGGAGCTGTCAGACATGACGTTACAGGGCTTAAGGGAACACCTGGACATATATCAGCATGATGGGGAGGAGGCGGGGCTTATGACCTATACTTCATCCAGTCAGCAGAGGGAGCTCACAAATAAGTCTGACCGTGTGAATCTGGATAAAAATGAGAAAACTTCTTCCTCCATGTATAACCTCAGTAAACATGTTTCCTATGAGTCATTTAGTAAATTAATGTCTACTTTTAAGTTAAATCGACACACGCAGTACTGTTCCATCTGGCTGTCCCCCTCCTGTTACGCCTATGTCAGTACTAGGGCTGTGTTGGTTATTTTTTAACTCTGTGTGTGCCTGTTAGGCCCGGTGTTGGCAGATTAGACCCTTTATGCAATGAGGCCGATTTGAATAGGAAGGGGCAAATTTCCCACGACTGACTACACGATAGCTCATTTAAAATATACACAAACAGTCTGCTCCGTAGGGCAGTTAGGGTTGCATGTAACCCTTTGTGTTAGATTTCAGAATTAGAATCTTATTTGCACAGGTTTAGCGGGTGCAAAAGCCACTCAATCGTTTTGTGAATCAGAGTATTTACCGGGAAATTATCAATGTAAAAATTGAAAGCCATGCACACAACACATCAGTGTACTGTAAATTTCAAGTTGTGATTTTCTCTGAAAGTACCACCCCCTAATTACAGCCTTGGTGTCTGCAGATTGGACATGACTTAAGGAAAATCTTTAACACTTGTTATTGAGGAAAAGGCAGCTTCCTCTTAAATATCATTAGTTTTCTTTCTTCCTTTTCCTTTGTCTTCTTTTTTTTTAATTCGCCTATTGTAATAATCCAGGTTTTATTCCTGGTTTAGTCCGTTCCCTTCACCCCAGCACAATTTCCATGTTCACTCACATTTGTGGCCCCAGTTGAAATTCATGAAGTCCCCCCAGTGTTGTGGTTTTGCTGGGCTGGCGACCAAGCCAAGAGCGCAATGAGCTCATTGTTACGCTCCGACTGCTGCTCTCGATTTCAGAGCTATCAACAGCTGTCGATCGGAGATGTCCTGGACCCCGTCCATCAATCACAGGCCCCCATCGTCAGGAGACAAAACAAATAACAGTCAGCCAAACGTACAGCCCAGAGTCAAACCGGCACGAACTGAACACCCAGACACAAACGTGAGCATGACTCAACTTCTGGGTAAAAAACAGGGGTGTCATGTAGTTGTTGACAGACTGTTAAAAAGGTCAAAAGTTCGGCGGTGCGTGAAGTTTGTGAGCTGGTTCTGGTGGAGCTTCACCAGGACACCGCCAGGTTTGTGAGTTTGACTCTCACTCGATCAGGTCAGCCATGCTGAAACACATAAATTAACTCACTGCTCTGCCTGGCTTCAAATGTTCAGAGGGTTGTTACCACGACCAAAACACAGAAACAAAAGCTGCAAAAATGTAGTTCATTTGACATTGACATCATTTCCATGAAACAATGAAGTTTTATTGGACTCTAAAGGTAACACCAAAAACACAACACGTTTCAATGATGTGTCAATCTGTATGTAGTTTTTTGAAAAGTGACTTAAAAATCGCCTCTAAAAATCAGATACTAAAGATTTTTTAAATGTGTATCAAGCACAAAAAAATCAGACAAAGGTATCCCCTGCATTTTCTTAACCGATACAGAATGAGGATGCAATGCTACGAAATGTACTTTGGTTAAAAAATATCTTCACAAACGTTTTATGTCCGACAAAATACATTCAACACATTTTAAAAAGCCCCGTACAGTTTGTTTGGAAAAAAAAAAAAAAAAAACCTTTATTTTATATAGGGTTGTTATAGCGATAAAGTTTCTCTGGACATATCTGACACGTGGCTGTAGGAGCTGGGGATCGAACCCCCGACCTTCTGGTTAAAAGATGGCCAACTCTACCAACTGAGCCACAGCTGGCCACACTATATTCCTGTGCACTATACTGTGAACTCCTTCCTCAGGCCAGTAAATAAAATACTACTTTCGACAAATGCAGGCAAAACAAAACGTTACTGAAAAATGTAATGGAAATTCAATCTTCATATTTCTTCCAGGTGTTTGCGTATAAGAGGGAAAATTACAACTTTTTGGGCTTATTTACAGCTAAAGAATTCTTAACAACTCTTCAACTGTGGGATAAGATACAGGGAACTTAACTGATCCCACGCAGGGACATTGAGGGCATCAGAATAGTAATAAATGCAAGCAGTTCTGAGTGTTTATTAAGCATCATATATTGGTTTGCAATATTTCACTTTGCTTTGCAGTCTTAGAATCAGCGCTCATTTAGTTTATGTAATCCTTCGCTGCATCACACTGTGCAGTGGTACAAGCAGTGCACAACCCAAATGAACACCACACTGCTTTAAAGCACTGTGAAGTTAATGTATTATGTATGTTAAAATACTCCTATGTAGCTGAAGACACAGCTGAATTTCAACCTGGATCAGTTCTGATCTGTTTAGCAGAAATCTGAACCTTTCACTCCTCTGAGCCATTTTCAGGTGTTGAGATTTTGCTTGTTGTCTTCGTTTGAAATCATTAGTAATTGAATATAGTTGAGATGGTTAATGAGGCATACCTGGAAAATCATTGGCAAAAGGAGGAACGTATTTATCAAGCAAATTATGAACATCAACAGATTAACGCATAATAAAAAAAATAACTATTAGATGCACCCAGGTCCGCCCATAAGGGGGGATAAAGGGGAGAGCTTTTTGGGGCCCAGTCACATGGAGAGGGCCACCAAAAACACACATTTTATTGATTGTCGCCCGTTTCAAAAAGTAAACCCCGTCCTCTTAAAATAATATGACCCTTTGTTTGTAAAGTTACTAACAAAAGTGGACCCTGTGAACTCAACTGGTATGCCAGTTATGTTGCCATCAGTAGCCTGTGGCCATTCCAGGACCTGCACAGAGTCAGCATGCCAGAAGAAAAAGAAGAAGAAAAGGACGGAGCTGGCTCAGGCATTTGACCCCATCAAGAACTTGTTAACAAACTTATTTCAGTCGGCTCCAGAGGCTGAATGGAGTCAGGCAGAGGGAGCTAATGTTAGCCAGGAAGCTAGCGCTAACAGTACTGATCGAATGTGCATACGCTGGTTTAAATCATATCCAGGGAGGGAATATTCACAGGGTCATTTCTGCGAGGGGCCCTTGCTGCACCCCTGCATTGAGAAAGTTCCATACATATATTTAAGTATAACTTGTAAATGTATTCTACCATCAGGCATCATCTGAGCGTGTATGGATCATACAAACAAAGCGCAGGTAAATAAATCACCCAAACGGACTGCTGCACCATCTGTTAGCATCAAAACTATATGACACAAAGATACATAATTAATAGTTAAACAACAATCTAATTAAAACGGACAAACTGGATGCTCCTACCGTTGGGGAGCTCTAATTACGGGCTAAGTTTTAAGCTAGAATGAAATATTTAAACAGGAAAATTATCTCTCACTCTTCGGTTCTGAATGCATTAATATGGATATGTGAAGTGCATTCGAAGTGGGACCTACAAGATGTAATTTTCCTTCATCAAAGCAGTTACTAATTGTTAAGTTTGCTGCTGTGCCATATGTGCAGCTTTGCAGGATGAAGAAATGCAAAACAGCCTTTATTTCCCACCTTTCTGCGCTCTATAGAAGTGCTCGCTCGCTCCGAGGAGTCACAGTCTGTACATGTTCAGAAGAACCTCAGCATCAGTTAACCAGCTGTTCTGTGTATATCCCCGTGCAGCTTACTTGACCCCGCTGACCCCCATTTATATTAGTTACATCATCCTAATGTATGAATGCATTATGCAAAGCCCTCCGCCTCCTGATGCTACAATAGGGCTGATCTTTTCACGTACAGACCGACAGATGTAGACACACAGACACGTGCGCACACACATAGCGTGGTAACATGATGTTTCCCTCAAGGCCTATCAATTCCTATGTGTAGCAACCACAGATTCCAAGCCGCCATCAAAATCCAAACAAGATCCGTCAGCAATTAAGGGAATACGGGGGGACATTAGAAAGACGAGCTGCTATCCGGCCTACATTCCCGTTCCCTGCACAGCGGGCAATGGGATGAATCTGGCATGGAGGCACTCATGGAAGACCCACGCATACCCTGGGTCATCTATATTCCACCCATGTTATGGCAATATTGATATTGGCAGGCAGGCTGCTGATATTGGGTACGTAATGATGCAATTAAAACAGGAGCCATTTTACTATTATTGGCAAGAATGTGTGTCTCCCCCCCTCTCGTTTTAGGAGGCAAATATGATTTGGAAGCAATGCAGAGAGATCCGGAGAGAACCCACTCGTAATAAAGGAATTCATCTTGTCGTATCAGTGTCGTTTGTGCTTCATCTGTTAATGCAGTTTATTAGAGGCAGGAACTGTACTTTTTTTTTTTGTTTGTTTGTTGTTGCTGCGTTGGCTCGCTTATTTACATAAATCTGTCATGCATGCTCCGGTCTATGTTCTCTTTGAATCACAAAGTACGCCGCCATAATTCACCTTGCAACAAACCATTGAGCCGAGTCTTATGTTTTGCTTAACTGCACTCAAGTTGAGAATCAAATATATAATGAGGGAGAAATGCTTTTTCTTATCCATTATTGAAGTCATCTGCAAAGATATGAGTTCTGAAAAAGAGCCCGGAATGAAAGAAAAATGCAAATCAGTCCAATAATATTGGTTTACGCACAGGTTATATACCTTGGAAATAAAAGACCTGAGTGCTTTTAGAGCCATATGTTGTTCCTTTGTTCCAAGAGGGGAGATGCCTTCATGTCACTTATGTTTCTGATTAGCAAAATGATTTATGCCACTATCGCTCAAAAATTCAGACAGCGAATGTGAAAATGTATTGTGACTCCACCAGATGTGCACAATAAAACAAGATTCCCATTGTAATCTGGGGGTACTTAGTTTATATGAAGCTAATATAAGGCACTCTTGGATGTGGCAAAGTCACTCTTTTTAAAATGTGACTATAAATGATTGGAAATAAATTGTGTGTTTTATGCTGGATGGCATGAGTGGGTTGATAAATTAGGAACAGTTTTGTACCCTGACTTATCTACAAGACAAACCTGGTGGAGATCACAGGGATTAATTGCTTCAGAGGTGTGGAATGCCGCTTTCCCATTCTTCCTGCGCATTCGGAGCCTAAACAATGATTAATCACCCTTTAACTGTTCTCCAGAGGATGCCGGCATTTGCCAAGCCTGGCCTTATCCGCCCAAATCCGCCTGTGCAGGTTGGGGAAGGTACTTGCCAGGTACAGCGAAGGCAACCTGTCCTCATCCGTTATCAGATTAGGAAAGTGTCAGGGAGCAGACGCACAGGAGCAACGCTGTTGTTCCTCGCAGATCCCAAGCCACTGCCCACCAACTCCTCCCAGCCCCCTACTCCCAGTTTAACTTCCTCTACTCAAAGCCCTCACCACCCCTCCCTCCTCAGCTGCCACTCACTCCAAACCCATCAGCTCTGTCACGTGGCCCGGCCGCTCTGGCAGCTAGCAGTGCTGCTGAACTTCTGCCAGCAGAGAACACTTTGAATCCCATCACGAGCCTGTAACTTCTGTGGATATTGAATTAACTATTACCGGAAATAACAGTATGTGAAATCTATATTAAAACTTTGACGGCCTGTCGAGCTTTATTCACCTTCTGATAAAGCAGATCAGAGATAAAATATATTTTCTCCTGAGTGGTTTAGCTCAACTTTGATTTCAGGGGATGTTAGTCCACTCAGATGTATAGAAAGTGTCCTGCAGCCTCTTTAATTATGTCATAGCACTAATTACTGTATTTGTTACTAATGACTTTCAACATGTTTATTCTTTTTATAATAGAGACAGGCTTCTGAGCTTCGGTGTTTTCACACTTGCACAAAACTCCTGAAGAATCCGGGGGGAGCTACATGTGTGAAAACAAACTTCATCCGGAGTTTCACCTGTCAGCCCCTTATTATGCCCCTTATTATGCTTCCAGCTGATGTGAGAACACAGCTGGAAATAAACCCGACCCGGCTTCGGGTCGCGGGCTGAGTCGTTCTGGGCCTGGACAGAAAATCTAACCTCTAATGTAGGTGTGCACTTTAGGGTGTGGTTGTGTCATTGTGACTTCCCTGTTGGGTGAGGTCAAATAAGGAACTTTAAATATCCGTCAGTCTGTCTGTTTGTTGGGTCAAAAAAGGCCACCTTATTTAACACAGTATTTCGCTTCCTTAAAGGAAGAATCATTTAAAGTTCCCATATCATGTAAAATCCACTTCACCAAGTTCCTCTAACACTAACATGTGTCTCTAGTCCGGCTACAAACCCCCCAAATGATGAGAAAAGTCCATCCTCTCCGTCTTTTACCTGCTCCACTTTTCAGAAAATGTGGAGATTGTTTGGAGATTTTCCCTTCATGACATCACAAAGGGCAGTAACCCCTCCCCCAGGTGGGTGACACTCCCACAGCTAGGTGTTTGTTCTGCCCTCTGAGTCTGCCTTCTCACTGTAAACAATAGGACATGGAGCGAGAAAGCCCGAGTACACCCAAGCCCTTCCAGAGAGGGGCGTGGTCAGACACAGCTAATTTATATTTAAAGGTACAGACACAGAAACAGCCTGTTCTGAGCAGGGCTGAAATAGAGGGGTTTATAGACATGATCAAATACAGGATCAGAGTGGATTTAGAAGAAGAAACTTCACAGACATGTTTTGAGGAGCTCTGAGACTTATTTACACTCGTTGAAGAGGAGGAGAATATGTCACCTTTGAATTTATAAAAACCCGTCCTTATATAAAGACATGAGGAGTCACAGTCAATACAGTGAGAAAGGAGCATCAGAGGGAGGTTTAAATCAGATCCCAGCAAAGAAAACAACAAAACAGATAATCAATAAGTCAGAGACCTGGTCCGACCTGAGGACACACGTGACATCTTTGCTCTGGTCAGTTAGCAAAACGAAGTTAACCTCTGAATATTTCATGCCACCTGCAGCGAGCGTCTGCTTTGCACTAATGTGGGAGACACATAAACAGGCTGTTGGTCCCCTGCCGATCCTTTTCCATGACTTCATCTCCATATCGACTCGGTATCTCAAATGGATAACTTGTGTTGCCTCTGATTTGCGTTGGAAGAGGAGTGAGGCGTGAAAGCTGCGCTAAAGGCAGGGACACCTCCTCTCTAATGCAGTTTGAGCTCCTGCAGGCCCCGAGGGGCCCGCCTCACACTCTGCCTCCGTGTCTCTGCTCCGCTCACAGATGGACCACACTCCACCACTGTCTACTTAACGCTTCCCTGCTCTCTATCAGCTGTCAAATGCAATGTTATCATTCCTGCGTGCTACCAAAATAGCAATTACTCAACGGGAGCGTCACAGGAAATGCAGAAATCGAGCGTTTCCGCTGCAGTGCAAATGTGACACAGAGCAGGATCGTGTTTCAATGAGGCTGTTTGCACTCTCATTGTTCCACATGTGAGCAAAATTAGAGCTGGTAAAAAACTCTAACACTGTCAATCTTAAACAGAGTCAGCATTACTGTTATTTATTAGGCACATGCTTAATAAAGTTGGACAGAAATTGTTGCTTGTGGGCCGCCAGGTGTACCAGTGGTTAGTTCGCTCGGCTTATGTACGGAGGCCTTGGTCCTCAAAGCAGGCTGCCCATGAATGTAGCTCCTTTCCAGCATGTCATTCCCCACTCTTTTTTTCACTATTTTAAGAGAAAAAACACTCCTTAACATTTAGGCAGGAACTAAGTATTTAAAAAAAAAATAGTACCTGTCAGTTCATTACCTGCAGATGTAAAAAGCAGCTCCCTTTGCCAAGACATAGGTGTCCTCAGAGTTGCCATTCTCAAAGTCTCATGGCATCACTTAGACTTTTAATCCTTTTAATCCTAATAAACTCACAATCAGCTGACATCCGTTTGGGGAAGCTCCCAGGCATAACGAACTTGAATGTCCGGACTGAAAAAAATCCATAAACATGAGGAAACTGCTCAGGACGCAGGTAGGTAGATGAACAGTATGACAACAGGTAAGTAGATGATACCAAACTTTCCCCAGGGATTAATAAAGTATTTCTGATTCTGAATGACCGGACAACAAGAGGGAAGGTACACTAGAACTAAATAGACACAGGTGAGACTGACGACACAGGTGAAGACAATCAGGGCGATCAAAACTGGAGGGAAACCAGACAAAGGGAGGAAGTAAGACAAGACAAGAAACACTGGGGACCAGATCTTCAAAATAAAACAGGAAACACTAAAGACACACAGAGAACTCGAGGATGTAACAGTAACAATAAACACAGGAGATAAAAAAGCATGAGGATAAGAAACGACAAAATAAAACAGGAAACACTAAAGGCTAAAATAGGAGGGGCGGCGGAGGCTGGTCCTCCAGGTGGGCGGCCCGGGTTTGGGTCCGACCTGTGGCTCCTTTCCCGCATGTCGTTCCACTCTCTCTCTCTCCCCGGTTTCTGACTCAATCCTCTGACAAAATAAAACAGGAAACACTGGAAACTTGTACCAGAGATTAAACAGGGATAAAAGCAAATCATGACAGGTATAGCTCCTATTAAAAGGAGCCACTGAGTGCATATGCATTTAAATATAAAACAATATAAATTGTGTCTACCACAAAGAGAGAGCGTATTATATAAAGTTGGACGATATTTCAAACGGTATTTCTCTAAATACAAAGAAACTGATTGTGAATGAAAGTGCTCGGGAGCAGCTCAGGGGGAGAAAACAGCCCTGAAACAAATCAGCGATTGTTCTCAGACTGAACAGAACCATCCCCGTGTGGAATGACTAATAGAGCCCAGCATTGATCAAATCACTTTCATAATGAAAACACTGCATTTGTTTTTTTAAACTTTCCAATTCAGTCAGCATGAACCGTGCAGCACACCTAGTTTACCTTCGACGAGCGGCGCTCCCGGGAGGAGGCCTGCAGGAGCCTGTGATCCGTAACTCTGTAATTATTCACTTGACAAGGTCTTCCTTGTAGTACATTGTGCATTAGGCTCGTTTCAACATGTGACAAAGCACGAGCGTTTTTGACAAGTCGCACATATGTTAACAATGGTGAATGTGTTGCAGCGGCGCTGAATTAAAAAGACATCTTTTACACCTAGAGACACGTTCTCAGAACGTTACAATATGCAATCTGTTACACTGAAATAAACAGGAAACCAATGTGGATGTACAACAGTGTTAATCAGTTAGATTTATACTTGTCAGATGTGCCAGGAGGTGACAGACTCCATGTTATTTATTTATTTATTTAAAGGATTATCACAGTTTCATTACAGCGGGCTCTTAAAACAGCTCAATCAATCAACCTGCCTCCATCTGTCTGTTGGTGGGGCGATCAATCGAAACAGACTGACAGAGAAAAGGAAGACGACATCCTGACACGGGAATGTTCAAAACTGTTACACATGTTTGTTCTCTCTACTTTCTAATAATAATAGTAATGATGATAATACATTTAATTCAAAGGTGCTTTCAACACTCACTAACAATACATTGATAAAATTAACATTTAAAGGTACAAATTATGTAAAAATGTTTACATTAAAATATAATTTATTAAAAATTTAATGAACTTGTTTTTTTTGTTGGGTACTCACATTACTTAAAATATTTCCAACAGTTATCAAAGCCAGAGAAATCCATAATTTATTAGTTGTAACGGGATGTTTCTTGACGTTGCCATGACAGACAGGAAATGTTTATCGTTGCCGTGGAAACACCAGATGTTACGTCCGCTGCATTAGGCAGTTGGAGCTGCTACTGAAAGCTGTCGTACTGTTGCTGTATTTGCTGCTGTGATGAAAAACGTCATGTAAATCATACTCCTATACATTAGCTCGTCTGTAACTATATTCTCTTCCTCAGGTCGGTTTCGCACATTCGTCTTAACTAAACGGTCTAGTCGGAGCATGGGAGCAGAAAGAACTCCCATGATTCGCCAGCATCGACGTTACAGTTTTGATTGAGAGCCACCTTGCAGCGGAATTTAAATACTGTGTGGTTAAAAGACAAATGAACAGTGAAGTCAGTGTGAAGAGGATTGTTGAGACAGGATGGATAATTAATGATCAGACTGAATATGTCCGGTGGGAGGGCGTTCCAGAGGTGGTCAGGTGGGCGGGTCGGGTGGTGCAGTGAGTTGAATGGAAGAAGAAGACCTGAGAGTGCAGGTTGGCATGTCAATGTGCAGAAGTCCAGAGGAGTGAGGTTATGGATGGCCTTAACGGTGAGGAGCAGAATCTTAAAGATGATACAATGTTTAACTAAAGAAGCATTTAGGGACATTTTCAGAAGTTTTGTGCATGCCTGAAAACCCTGAAATGTCATGTCTAAAATGACATGTTAGACCTTACAAGTGTGCTTGTATTTATATTTATACTAGCCCAATAGCTGATACATCCCTATGTTTTCTCCAACCGCTTGTAGGCCGATCAAAATGTATCCAAAGGCGTTTTGATCTGCGATGATAACTCACCTTTAAAATAAAAATCTAACAGAAAGGTTACCGTATTTGGCATTTACATGTGTGGCTATTCAAGGTAACAGTTATGAAGCAAAAGGACGAATTATATATATGAATTTGGGTAACTATGCAAATCATTATGCTCATCTGTCCTGGAAAAGATACCAGATTTTGTGTCTTTATTTTCCCCCTTGTCCTCCTGTATTCACATCATGCCTCTTAAAGGTCAGCTGTTGGTATCAGGCCATGCAGGGAGCAAAGTTTTTGGTAAAGTCGTCGCTTTATGCTCCGAGGAACGGTGGGACCGGCAGCTGGCAGGTGCAGCAGTTTATCACAAACCCAGAAATAATTGAAAGTGACAACTGGCAGCACCACAAATGATTTATTAGTCTTTTACTCAGCTCCTAACCATCCTCGGGGCTGGAATCAATTATTCACCAACTATGTGTCTTCAAATCATTAATTCTACTGTGTGGAGCCAAACGCCGTCCCACTTCATGTCCCTGCTCATGTCCCTGCTCATGTAGCAGACTGCTGGACTTGTTCCACCAGGTCCTGCTGCGTCTTGGAGACATCTGCATGTCAGCGTCCAGCAGAGACGCAAGGACGTGTGAAACCCGGTCACATAAGGTCGTGTAAAGCACTCTGAGGACGAGGAGCCATGTGAAGGTGTTCAGAAACAATCCACAGTACACTCACTATAAGAAAACTCAAGACTCAATATTCAAATAATTAGAATCCATCTCCTGTGCACAAATTAAAAGCTCAGAAACAACAGACACAAAGCCTGATATTGATTAATCAGTCTGATATTACGTCCACTAAAAACTGGACATCAGCCAGTTGCTGTTGTGCCCTCACGTATGATGGATACACTGGTTCGCTTTGGGATTGAAATTATAATTTGTTATCTGTTATAATGTATCTAAAGGACCTTTCAGTGAGATGTGTAGTGAGTGATAAAGTGACATCACTATATGATCAGACATTAAGGAAACATGCTATGTTGAAGTGCTGGCTTCTCTGACAACAATGCAGCAGCCAGTTTGTCCTCCTTCTGACTTTAGATTCTGGTCCTGAATGCTCTGGATTTGTTTGGGCCAGAGAAGGTAGACTGTTTTAAGGCGACTCCCACACGGCCGTTTTGGACGCCCCTCGGTTTGCCAGATATGAGACCAGTTATCAGGTCAAACCAACAGGTGTTGCAGCGATGTAAGCGGGCAAGAGAACTGGTTCAGATAGAAGTGATTGTACCCGACCTAAAAAGCCTCTGCATGTTTCTAATAAGCTCCACGAGCAGAAACGTGCTCAAACTAGGATCAATGTTGGAGATGCTTTTGAAAAATGGAGAGCGGTTAGAACGCAGAAAGGTTTACAGACCGATGCAGAGCTGGCTAAACACTGAAGCTTCAGTGTCCACCACATGGCAACCTGTGGGAGCATGGACTCTAGAGAGGAGGGGGCGGGGGGAGACAGCTCTGTAAAATGTTTAGAATTTGGAGTGCAGTACCCATTTTAAACACTAGGTGTCAGAGTTACATGCTGCTCCTTTAATCTTCTTAGCAACTAAAGTTTTTGCACCAAGTGGTCAAAATTGCTTAAGAAACTACAACAAGTTTTCTCTGAGTCTAGTTGTTTTATTTAAGATTTTTAACGCAGTCTAGGATCAAATCTTTTTTTAGCCAGATCCTACTATGTGTGTTAAGTTACAAACTCATTTAGTAGGCCCTGCTCCTGACTTGGGGAGTTGTCTCTAGAGCTGTAGTTCTCAACTGGTCCAGCATCAGGACCCAACACCAACTCCATGTTTCAATAATAAAATTAGTGCAGTTTGGACCTAAGTCGGTAAAAAAAAAAGTGACAGAGCAAATAAAATGAATAAAACAAACATGTTTAAAAAGAGCTTCACAGTCTTTTTGACACTTTTGTTTTGTCCAAGTTAGTGACCCACTGAAAACTGCTTTGCGACCCACTTTTGGGCCCAAGGAAAAAACAGTGTTATCAGAGGCAATTCTAGATCCTGTTGGTCTATTGGGGGCCCTCCAACCAACGTTCAGCAGGGCAACAAGAAAGAGTGCTGTCAGATGGGGCCCCCTTAGGGAGGGTTCCTACTCTCATTGCAGAATTTGCACATTTAAGCCACTGATTTGGGGCCCCTACTGGTCTGGGGCCCTAAGCAGTTACCTGCCTTGCCTATTGACAAGCAGTGCCTCTGACTGTTATCCAGTTAAGTATCCTTACAAACATCCTAATTTCCCTCTTTTTTTTTTTTTTTTTAAATAAGGTGCCTCAGACCTCAGCTGAATTTTTATTTTACTCTCGTTAACATCAGGTTGAATTTAATCGTATAAATGAGCATTTGAAGTTATTCAACAGCATCCGGCATGATGTTCGATTGGGAATCACTGAGTATGCCCTCTCACATGAAGCCGTTCTTTAACGACATATCTACAGTTTGAAGTGTCTGAAGAGGAAACATGATTGTAGTGTATCAACCGGCCCAGCTTCCCTTTATTCCTGGATTCCTGTCATTGCACGCTGTGTTCATTTGCTTCCTCTCTCCTTCATTCTTTTTCTCCTCAGCGTATCAAAGCAGAGAGGCATTAGGGGAACTCTTTTCTTATTTTTCATTCCAAAGGGTTTAAGTTTTATGTATAATTAATCTGGTGTGGTTTTAAAGTTCAGCAGGCAGTATTTTATCTGTTATAACTCAAGCCCTCTCATCTCTCCGAATACAAAGCATACATAATGTGCTGCCTGCGTATTATTAATTATGGAAATAACACAACAAAAGCACATCCTAAATCCATTACTGTTGTAAGCTAGACTTGTCTCAATAAATCAGCGTCTACAATCAAAATTGAAATAATTTTTTATGCATAATGTATGTGCTTGTTGCCACAACATCTGTTCATTATGCAGAGTAATGCATTCTTGTAGTTTTTAAAAACTTCAGTCCTATAAAATAATCATAATGACTGCTTCATTACGGCGCACGGGAAGACAGAAGTACGTTTTACAATACGTCTCATGATTTACAGTTTCATGCCGTTTTTTTTATCGTCAAGTCAATCAGAAGTTTGAGGCTTGGAGTGTGGGGGAAGGCTCATTAAGGCAGATGTTTGTGAACGTATCACACGCGTTCACAAGCACATCAGGCTCATACGTGAAGTGGGTGTGAGGGGTGTTTGGAACCCGGAGCCCGAGTCCCCTGTCACTCATAAAGAGCCCCGCGAGGGAAACGTGCAGCACACTACCTGTGCGTGCTGAATTTTTACTGAGGAGGGGGCGAGTTGTTGTTTTGTCTTTTGTTTTTTCACATTTTGCACAGATGTTAAAATGCAGATACGGGACACATCGTGTATCTGTCATACATGTTAAGAAATAAAAATGTAAGCCAAGAAAACAACACTCAAACACTTATTAAAAGTGGTCTTAATTGGCCACAGGGGGGCACTACGAGGAAATTTCATGTTTGAATATTATCTTTTGAAGCAATTAACGAGACACTTTGAAATCCTGATGGAAGCTCTCACCTGCATTGAGTTGCCAACAAAGCTGCAGCTGATCAGCCTAATAGAGTTACTCAAATAGATTGTTTTGCTATGACTCAAACTACCATATCATCATAATAACAACTATAATGTTTAATATAATAGTTCATAAACTGATTAGTCAAATGACTGAAAGTTTGCAGGGAAGACTTAAAATAATTAAAATCATTTTTAAAGCAAAAACTCTTTCAGGGTCCGTCCTCTGTGTCTCATGAGAATGTGTATTGTACTTAAAGCTCCTGTGAGGATTTTTTTTATCTGGTTATAAAACACTGTCATGGCGTCTTAATTATTATTTCTACATAGTTATTTTATATGCCTGTGAATGATGCCAGAGGGTCGGTGTCAGATGTGGAGTCTTAACAGCACGCTTCTGGAACAGCCATTTAAAAGAAACACATTCTACCTCATAGATTCATGGGGCCTCGTTCACCTATATATTTTTTCTGAAGTTGTTCTTCAGAAGATGTCTTAAGAAGACTCTCAGATACACCAACGTATTCTGAAAAGACTGAATTGTTGGCAGCTGTGTTCTTATCTCCTTCAGAACGGTCAGTGAAAGAGGCAGAAATAAATATCTTCAGATTTTGCCATTAAAGGCAGGGTTGGTAATTTTCAAAAGCTAGCATGATTTTGAAAGTAGCATTCCCTCAGTGCTCCGTCTACACCCACCCCCTCCCCTCGGTGCTCCCTCAGAAGCCACGCCCCCTCACTTACATGCACGAGCGCCGTTGCTACAGAAGTGGACCTCAGCTCATCTCTTGCATTGTGTAGAAACTACGTAAGCAGGGAGACAGGGAGGCGTCTGATTGGTTCATCAGATTGGTACCTCGTGGCAGACATTGGTTGAAGTTTTTTCAGGCTTACAAACTGCTACAGATGACGGATTTTCTTTGTTAATTTTTCAGAGAACTTGAGTTATTAATTTCTGTCAGGACCTAAAGACAACTTCAACCAACATCTAAAAAAGTGTTTCTGGAGAAAATGACCAACCCTGCCTTTAAACTCTACACTCGTACACAAGCACAGGTGGCGCCAAAATCACTACAACCGTTCAGTTCCTCACAGGAGCTTTAAAATGTTCGACTGCTCTGATAAAACACAAGTTTAAGATTTTATAATCACAGGAAGGGAACATTTTCTCACGCTGAGTGATTTGGGGTAAGTGGACGTCATGTTATTGTGGGATTAATCAAACTGCACCGTAGAGAGGACAACATTTTAAAGCCTGACAGAGGATGTAATGCAGGAGAGACAGAAATAAAGAGGCCGCTGTGTTCCTGGATCTTCAAGATAAGAGATTTGACCACATTTATTTGCAAACATCCGACATGTTACCATCCAGCTCAGGGTAGAGCAGTGAGAACAGCTTTCAAGAGGATGATGCTGCTGCTGCTGCTTTTCAGATGGGCGGCATATAAACAGTTATTATCTGTGTCACAGAAGTAGTGTCAGCGTTGGAGTGATGAAGAGGAATATTCCTGTTGCCCCAGCGTGCCGCCACGGGACTGTTATCTCTGCAGCACATACATCAGACACTGATGCACACACCTCTTCCCTCTGAATGCAACATGACAGGTTCCTTTAGTTTCCCACTTCCAATCCAGATAACACGGCGCGGTTGATCCGGCATGAAGCGCTTAGGAGATGTCGGCTGATATGAATTGAACTGTCAATAACGCGCGCCGCGAAAAAACACTGGGCTTTTTTAAAATGTACGAGGTCCCAAAGAATATGTGTATTCTTTGATACAGAGATTATGTTATCAGTGTTCAGGGTGTCGACGCACGGCGCTATTCAAGAACTGATTGATAATGCAACACAGCCTCCAACATTTTGATTATTTACATTCACATAAGAAGCAAGGAAATTGATTTCCTTTCCAAACAGCACACTCTGCTACATTTACATTTTAAAGGCCTTTAGATGACGCTTCTTTCAACACTTATTGCAATGGTTGCAACTCGCTTTTCTCTCCCTAAGATTAAAAGCGACTAATAGTGATGAGGCTGAAGTGTGGAAAGTTTGAACATATAAAGCTGCTATAATAATATACGCTGATGACTTCATCCTCCTCTCTGTCTCCGCATGTGGATTAAGAATCTGATGGATCAAATCTATATATATATATATCTATACTGAATGTGTAATGTTGTGCTGAATGCAGATTAGAGATTTACATGAAAATAGAACAGAAGCAAACAGTTAATGGTTAAACCGCATGAATAAACGCAGCGAATTACTGATAAAAATCATCATGTTTGTGTTTTGTTTGATCCCAATCCGGGTTGGAAATTCATCATTGTTTAAATGTTAGTAGAGCCTGTTTCATTTAGAGTAGGAGGGGAAAAAGTTTCAACAATTTAAGAAATCTGATTCAGTTTTTAGGACAGAAGATTTTCGGACTTGTTTTATTCTTTTTTGTCCAGGAGAATAGGAGATGTTCCATTAAATCACATTTCAGTGATTGTGTTGATTTAACCATCGCTGACCACCATTTAGGGGCTGCACAGTGGTGCAGTGGTTAACGCTGTTGCCTCAGGAGGTTCCTGGTTCGAATCCCCGTTGGACAGGAGCCTCTCGATCTCACATATAAAACATGCAGTAAAAAGTAACGGAGCAGTGTCGGTCATACAGCGGCCTTTGTCAACAGACTGTTGTCATAGAGACAGGCGGAAGTGCAACGCTTTTTGTCTCAAATGCTTCTTGCAAACACTCCCGAGCGCACAGCCAGATGTTTTCTGCCTGGAAAAAGCCCTAGGTGGACACGGGGCCTTAAGACTGTGTAACACAGTCATAGGCAGAGATTTAGAAATATCAGAGAATCACTCTTTTGAAAATTGTAGGGCCGCAGATATAGCCTAGTGGTTAGTGCACACAATCCACATATGGACGTTATAATCCAAGCAGGCGGCCTGGGTTTGAATCCGACCTGTGGCTCCTTTCTTGCATGTCGTTCTCCACTCTCTCTCTCTCTCTCTCGTCCTGATTTCTGGCAAAAAAAATATTAGAATTAGAATACGTACAGTAGCTGTTAAAAATGTGTGTTTGTTGTGTTTTCTGTGGAGAGATCATGACTGTTTCAATCAATCAATCAATCAATCAACTTTTATTTGTATAGCGTCAACTCATAACAAGTGTTATCTCGAGACACTTTACAAGAAGCAGGTAAAATACCTTACTCTTTGTCTGTTAACATTACAAAAGAGCAGGTAAAAAGACCTTACTCATTGTTATGTTACAAAAAGCAGGTAAAAGACCTTACTTATTGTTATGTTACAAAAAGCAGGTAAAAGACCTTACTTATTGCTATGTTACAAAGATCCGGCCTATCCATCATGAGCACTTTAGGTGTTTACTGTAGAGACTAGACTCCAAACATGATGTAGGGAATATCTACAAAGTGTCCATCTTTTACCAAAAGAGCAACACAATTAAAGTACAAAAAGAAAAAAAAATATGATATAATGCATGATCAGTAACATTATGCTCCACTTAAGCAGTAATCCTTCAACTTAAGATCAGCAAACGTGCAGTAAAACATGTTTCCTCCACAGTGGTTGTCCAATCCTGTATCCACTGTAGGACAGATTGCCGTTTCCGCTACAGTTCTCTTGTTCAGACTATCAATCAGAGGGTGATTCAGTGTTTGTCATGAGACTAATCATTCCTCCTCTTTCTGGCGTGACGACAGTTTGTATGTTAATAGCCGTCTTTCAGGATCATTTTTCTACTTCTCTCACTTCAGCGGGAAAAAAAAATAGCCTGAGAGGTAGATTTAATATCCTTGTCTGACTTGATGTGAGAATGCGACCCAACACTGCAACAATGCGGCATCTTGATGCAATAATCTCAAATTAAGTCATGAATAATGTAGGGAAAAGTCATGAAGAAGAATTAATAATTCAATAGATAAATAATTTACAAAATAATCAAATAAATAAATAATGACACGCCATAAATAAAGAATCAGATTAAATCCTTCCACTAGGCAGCCGCATGCAAGAAGCATCGCAAACAAAAATAGACACAGAGAGAAGCTTTTGTCCGTTGTTTTAGGAGGTTAGAGAAGATTAATCTTATTTAAAATAATAAGGTTTCCTATTCTGACCGAGCTGGTCGATACAGTAATGTTTATTCTGGTGAAAATTGAACACATTAGCTTTTGTTAAGCTACATTAAAACAAGCGTTGCAATAAATAATTTCCTGATTTGGTTTCTTCATTTCAATGTACATATGCCCCATTTCCCCTCATGTAGGGTATAAAGACCTCTGAGACCAGGTGGACAAGGTCACTTTATCTTTTCTCTTTTGGTAGTTTGCACATCCTGAATTCTTTTCCTCCCTTTCCAGTGTTTACTAAATCAGTCCCTCCCACCTGATTTGCGAGAAGAGGATGCAAACGTGCGACATGAAGAGAGAGGAGTCAGGGAAACACTCTCACGAAAAAAACTAACAGAGTAAAAGACACCGTTTACATTTGTGAGAAGAAAATGTGTTTTTTGGGCTCTGGTGGACTCACAGTTAGGTAGCACCCCATGTGTCATCCACAAATACCCAGTTTTTTCTCCCAGTTTGGGATCGATTCAGTCCATCCATCTAGCCAACAACCTACCCAGCTATCCATCCATTGATCCATCTAGCCATCTATACATCCATCCATCCATCTACCCAGCTATTCATCCATCAAGCCATCCATTTATCCATCAAGCCATCTATACATCCATCCATTCATCCATCTACCCAGCTATCCATCCATCCATCTATCCATCAATCCATCCATCAAGCCATCTATTCATCCATCCATCCAACTAACAATCCAGGCATCTAATGATCCAACTATCTTTCCATCTATTCATCCATCCTTCCATCCATCCATCCATCTACCCAGCTATCCATCCATCCATCCATCTAGCCATCTATTCATCCATCCATCCATCTTTGTAAGGAGGCTATTGTCCTCCAAGCAGGCAACCTCGGTTCAAGTTCAACTATCCTATCTAAAATGAAGTCAAAAGCCAGAACATGAATCTTCAGTCTGTAGCCTCTGGTTGCAAAATGTAACTTTAAGGCACTTCTGCCTTTACACACGTGTCTTCGATGTAGCAGGTAACAGGTAAGGTCAATGAGAAGTATCTGGTAATCCACCTGGCTGTGCAAATATGGTCGCTTCTGGTTCCAAAAGTATGATTGTGAAAGAGAAAGAGAGTGTCGAAGTACGGCCGACCACGTCTATATTTAGATGCGCACCTAAATATACAGAAGCACAGTGTCCACACTGGCATGAAGGAAAACAACCTCCAGCCACATCTACAACTAATAAATCCACAATCTTATGTATTTTATTTTTTTCTTTTCATGGACAAATTTAGATTACCAGAAGATGTGGGTATGACGAGTTTAAACTCTCACACAGACGCAGAACAAACATGCCTTTTTGTGCTTGGCTGTAGTCTTTGTGGTGTGTTCAAGTGCAACATGTTGGCCCAAACACAGGGGACACAAACGAGGGATATATAGAGAATATATTCTCATTTGGGAAATAGAAACTTTAATATTTACCTAAGATATTATAAGCTTGCAGGCTACCTTAGCTCTTCCCATAACTCAGATGGATCCATATCTTTTGCCTCGCTTGCAGCGTCTAAGTGCAAATAAATGTCCAGATTTGATAATGTCAGAGAAGCATCAGAATGTCATTAAATATGTATGAGGAGAAGTTTGTGTTTAGGTTGTTTTGGACCTGAGGGCAGGAGTGCATCCAAGTTCTCTCCAAGTTCTTATTTTTGCAGAAAATGCTTCAAAATTTACACTGTGGGCTTTAACAGTGTAGACTTCATAGCCTGCACTTCTTTCTGCCCATTGAAGACTTTGGTTTTCCTCCGTGCCATCTGCCTATCAACCTTACCCTATCAAGAAACAATCAACAGAACCATCTGCGGTCTAGTCACCAGTACTGTTATCCCTCCAAACCAAATAATGACAAACTGGAAAAAGCAGGGTGAGTAAGTCACTGGTGCATCTATCAAGGAAGGACGCCATCCAACAAAAAAGCTCAATCAACAGAAACACAGTGACAGAAATTACTGTTTGACTTCTCTGTTAGAATGGGAGCTTTTGGGAGACTTGGTGTGGATTTAGGGAGAATTTGAAAAAGTTCGAGGATAAAGAAGGTCATTTCGAAGAGTTTATATTATTTTGTGGGAAAATCCCAAACAGGGGGGTGAATTTTAACTCTAGCTATGGGAAATGAAGGACATGAAAGTTACTAACTGCACAGGTAGTGTTTGACTTTGGATACTCTTTCAACATGCTGCCCGAAAATCCAACAGCAGCTCTCTCTCAAGCTATTAAAATTCATTCACTCCTGGTGATTGCAAACAATGAAAACCCCCCCAAAAAAACGAAAAAAGAGGTGGCAGACACAAAGATTAATTAAAAAAAGGAAAAGCTGTACAATGGACACATGGATTGTTTCATTAGAAGCCAGTTGTGTGGCTGCAGAAATGCCAAGAAAATATGTATGAGGGTCCAGGGATGGACAGCGCTTAAGATAAAACAGTCGAAAAATGTGCAACAGACAAAACCAGGCAATGTGGAATGGAGGAGGCCCCTAATGAAGCCAGCTGGTCCCAGTCCAGACAGGCAGAGGAGGGGGAAGGATTGATAGAGGGAGAGACCCACGGGGGTGGGTGGAGAGAGAGAGAAATAGAGGGGAAAAGGGAGTAAGACATGCAGGATGTATGGCCGCCCAGGCAGCTCTATTGTATCAGGAGGCACCAGTAGGTGTATTTCTTCCAAACTCTGCAGAAAAACCCAAAGCCATGCCAAACGGCACGTCTGCTAATCGTGCAGCAATTACTAGCCTAATAGATGTTTTTTTATTCCGGTTCTCACCGCCTCACAGTCGCCATGTTGGGAGGCAGAGCATCAGTATAATGGCAGAGAGGATGCAGAACTCAGCGGCTGATTTTCCTCTGTCATGGCGGTGACGGTTTCTTGGTGAAGTTGTCCAATATAATGCTTAAAATCCAACGTACTTCTTCAGCAGCTACTTTTGCATCCTCCCCATACTGCCTGAATGTGGAGGGTGATTTGTTGTTGGTGTCATATATGTAGGAATCTGTTAGTTGTTTTCATGTTCTCCTTTATAAAAGCTGTAATGAAGGTGCTGCAACACCTTTTTAAAGAGAGACATATCTGCAGCTGCTCTTTGTTGTTTCGCTTATTGTTTCCAATTCTATCTGCTGTCACATTTTTTAACATTCACAGTTAACCGAGTTAAGGGAATAGTTAAACATTCAGAGAAATGAGAACCCTAATTTGCTCTCTTGTAGAGATTTTGATTTTAAAAAAGATGAAACACTGTATTTCTTGGCTGGGACCGTTTGCCCGGCAACCAACAGAGACACCAGAAAGTCAGCAGGCCCAGCCAAGAAAACAGTTAGAAACATAGCACGGATGAAATAAATTGTGTTTTTTTTTTTTTTGTTACCTCTTTATCTTGGACGGCGTCACACAAACAGAATACAAAATGTTAATTAGGCTTTAAATGTTCTGGTCGGTGGTTTTGTGACGTATGGACAGAGCTGGTGGAGCTCTTTCCTCCTGTGTTACAGGCTCTTTGCTGAGACATTTTATCTAGCTGCTTGAGGTCATTTAAAACTTATTGTTGTGCCAAACCCTATGTCATGCCTCTAATTTAAGTTGATTTATAACCCAGAGCCGGGGTCATCAACTACATTGGTACAAGGGGCCAGCTTTATTCTTGATGGACACTGTGGGGTCAGGACTTTAAAATATGCTTGGACATAAGCCTGACAACTCTCAAGCCCGATGTGCAGAAGTTGGAGTCAGAGGGGAAATGTCATTTCTCGTAGTAACCTAATGCGAGTATCGGCCTTGTGATTTTAATGGAAGATCATTTATATTCTGGGGGCCGCATGGGAAGCTTTGGAGGGCCAGAAGTGGCCCGCGGGCCATGAGTTGGAGATCACTGCCACAGAGTATGTGCTGTCACCTTTATTTTCTTGTTGTAGATTATTAATATTGCAAGAAAGCATGTGAATTTACATAAGAGTGTACATTTAAAAGTGTCACAGGGCCTATCATCCTCTGAAAAAGACTCCGTCGAAAGGATAAATTAACAATCTTTGGCTGATTTCATATTTCCACTTCATATATTTTATCAGGCCTGCATGTAACTCCACAAACGCTGATCTTTTTAGGAGCAAACACGTGTCCTTGTTTCTTATTGAAGGCTTAATTTTAGAAACATAGTGTAGTATTAATAGTAACTTACTGTACTCAAAGTGTCCCCATTGGGAAATCTGGGGCACAGACTACAGCGTCTGAGGTGTCAGAGTGAGATAAGAAAACGGAGAAAACAGAGAAAAATGGAGATAACTTGTGAGCACAGAACATAAAAACTGGAACATTAAAAAACATGTTGCACTGAGAGATGACATTATATTCAGTGTAGAAACTATTTGCATTACATCCATGACATATGAGCTCATGCAACTGGAATAAGCTTTGGTTAAATATAATGAGATTTTCTGAATTTAAACCTGAGAGACACATCCTTGTAACTGGATTTATAAGCAGCATTACTTTGAGTAACCTCTACTCATTCTGCAAAGGCTTCAGGCTTCAACATGTAAGGCCCCGCTTCTCAAACTATGACTCACAAATGGATGGCCAGGGCCCCCATTGGGATCTGATTGGCCACCCGAGCTGCCAAGATAAAATCCAAAATTATGACTGACTATTTGCCTCGTTCGGATCCGACCTGTGGCTCTTTTCCTGCATTTCATTCCCTACTCTCTCTCTCTCTCTAGCTCTCCCTGATTTCTGACTCTATCCACTTAACTATCTCTTAATAAGAAGAAGAAGCCCCAAAATAAACCTTAAAAAATATACACTGATTTTCTTTGTTGCTTTTTCATGAGTTATTAATTTCTGTCAGGACCTAAAGACAATTTCAACCAAAATCTTAAAAAGTGTTTCTGGAGAAAATTCATAATCTACTATAAAGCCTCTTTTGGGGCAGAAGAACATCATCTTTCCTAAAAACATCATTGTGCTTTTTCAATATTTTGTGCCATGTTTTAATAATACACTGTTGTGCTGTCATGTTGTGGGGAAACATTTCTGAAAAACTTGCAGGGAAGTCGCCCCGGAGGGTTTAATAGTAAACACTGCAGGCTCATTATTAACCGTTCTTTTGAGATGAAAATGAAGTTGCTGTTTTGCTTTCTCTTCTTCCATCAGTGCCATGACTGAGCTGTTCATGTCTAATCTCTGTTACTTTATAAAGACTGAGGATTTGTAATGGTAAACAATCCACATCAGACGTATGAAGGAGTGCTGGTAAGGCAGCAGTCAAAATCTCTGGCTCGACAGTGATGCAGTTTGTCTCCAACTTTATGTGTCTCATGTCTGCAAAGTATGACTCAGCATCACTCAGCTCAGTCCCTGTGCACATATTCAAACTCTATTAAATAAATCTTATCCATTTAAAAATAGAATATTTTAGATTGTAACAACTTGTGTTTCTTACAGCTGCTCTGCACAGGTGAACCACGTCAGCTCAGCCTGACCAGTTTTAGTTTTAAAATAAGGTCTTGAAAATAAAACATTTGGTCAAGATCATAACAATCCAAATAATAATATTAATGTGAATCTGTTTGTCTTTATCCTTCTCCTTCTATCTCACTTTCCGATAATGATGCAAACAAAAGGTACGAGAAGATGGAGATCGCAGGTATCGAAAGGAAATGAAAGTAAAAGAGCAAAGAAGTAAAAGAATAAAAGCACGACAAATTATTCTGTCTTTTACATTTTAACTTATTTTTATTGTCATTGAATCCTTTTCCTCCTGTAGTTATCAATCTTTCTTTTTCACTGTTTCAAAGACATTTTTATGAAGTTATGATTTTCAGCACACTTCATAACTTTGTCCACAGATTCTAGAGACTCATTTTTGGTATCAGAAGTGTTTCCATATCCAGGTAGTAACGTCCACTAGTGTTTCAATGCAGGTAAACAGTCCAAGTTGGGAGAAGATTTTCTTTTCCCTGCTTTGCTTGTGTTTTAAGTCCTGCTGGGTACACCAGAAGTCCGGTAAGCTAGCTGTCGCTCCCAGAGGCTAAAACGTCATCAGGTGATAGACGATGGTCTCCTAGATTAAGATTTTAAGATCTTTGCGTTTGACATCAGACTCCTGATGGATGGGCTGATGACTTAACGAGTGGCGGTCTCTGTGAGAGTAAAACAAAGCAGACCTTCAAAGCAGCGTCTGATCTCCTGAGTGTGATCGACTGCTCAGTGGGTTCACACCTTTAATAAACATTTCTCTCGTTTCTCTCAATTTTTTGCACAAAGAACTGCACAACACTTCCTCCATCATCAGCATAATTACCTTTAATAAAGTCCCGTCTTTAACCCACTTTGCTTGATGCTCTGAACCCGACGCCGGCTGAGCTCCGATGAGGATGCTATCACATTATTTAGGGCTAAATATTTTTGGAGATGCCGTGTTATTGTTTTTGTCGGGGAGGGTTTCGCAGAATCAAATGTAAATATGAGCCATCCTGGTAGATTTAACGGAGTTATTGGCTTTGCAAATGTTTGAATAACTCCTCAAACACTTTGTGCTCTCTGCGGGCTTCGGCGTCTCATCGCAGCTTTTGGAGCTAAGTGATCGTTTGGCTAAATGAGGAAGCCCCTGTCTCCACATGTTTGTGGGAGCTGTAATGGCACTGTACTCTCAGCAGGCTTGTGCAACGCTGCACCGGAGAATGAGGAAGACCGCTGGGCCCTGCAGCGCGCCGTGGCCCCGGCTCATTCCTGTCCTCCTATGGACCCATTACTCCGCTCGCAGACGATGCTGGAGCAGCAGAGACGTCTCGTCCTATGGAACCATTAGTCTGCTGCACGCGGACAGTAAAAAATCTGCAACAATGTGGATTCCAGATGCTGCAAGATGCTCCTTGAGAGTGGCAGTTATTTTGCATCCTATTATCCACATTTTTACGGCTGTAAATGAGACATATAATATGAACACATGCATCAAAGTAAGATTTAACAGACAACAAAGAGAGAGAGAGGGCGCCATGTGTTAGGAGAATAGAACGTCTACGGCAGGATCTTTTAATGCAACCTCAAGAAAACTGGCAAATAATTTAAAAAGGGGTGAGGGGTTTTGTGTTTTTTATTGCCATGTTTGTTTATGTTTGATTCATGCAGTATCATATTTGCCCCCCCCCCCCCCCCCCCCAAACTTTGAATTTGGAGCTCAGAGTGCACCAAATTTGGCAAGCTCTTAGCCCTTACAAAAAGACACCAAACGTACAACAATGCTCGTGATCTCGGATAGTTCCCCCACTATTGATAGAAATGAATAACCTCCTCGCTCCACCACAGAGCTACACAACCAGAGAACAAAAGCTTTAATCTGCACTTTCACCAACAGAGAAAGAGCCACAGCTAATAATCCTGAAACTGTTTTTGTGGAGTTGAACTGGAAAACATCTACACCCCACAAAAATTCATCCCTGAATGATGTGCATATCTCTCCCTTTAAATCACACTGCTGCTGGATGTATGGCTCTGAAAGGAAGTCATATTTTAACTGTGTTCTCCTGGGGTGTGAGGTGCAATAAGGTTTTATACTGGACCACAATTTGCTTCAGAATTTACCTTCAACAAATGATAAGATAATTAATTATAAATGGTAAAATACAGAAACTTCCCTTACTTCAGCAGATTCATGTCAAACAGTTCTTCCAAAGGAGGACAAACTCTGATCATTCATCCTTCTGCACAGTAAAGTCCGTAAAGAAATCTCTAACCCAGAACTTCCAGATATGTGTTGCATTGTGTACCCGCTCTGGTCCCGTGCACCCTCGTCCCTCAACACCCAGATGCTGCGGTCAAAGGAATTCCCGCGGAAATTTTACAGATTAACTTGCAACAGCGCAAAATAATGTGATGTAGGCTATGTGGGATAAAAAGTACGTGTGTAGTAGTATGTGGCAACGGAGCGGACCCAGTGGCAGGACTCACATTGATTAAGATAAAATAAGATAATCCTTTATTCATCCCACAACGGGGAAATTTAAAGTGAAAACCTATCAGCTCCTCTGCAGTAACGGAGCGGAGACGGACTGAAAACGCATCTGGTGTGGAATGTGGCCATAAGATCTCAGTATTTTAGTCCGAGGCAGCAGCTTGCAGGTTTTGGTTGGCTCACTTTGAAACCGATCCAAACAGAGTTCTTGCTGGTAGTTTAAACATTTTAAACATAATTTGATTATTTTTCTTAAATTTGTATCTGTTTCTCCTTAGTTTAGTCCTTAGTTTTATTTTAATGTAGTCGTCAAACTTTTATTTTTTGTTTGCCCATATTTACTGTTAACTCATCACTCAGCAGACAGCCAAACGCTGACACGAGCCAATGAGAGAGCAGCCGCAGTCCGTTTAAAGGTTGGCAGACATGTTTCTTAAGATGGTTTATTTGCAATTTTTGGTAATTAAGTCCACTAAATAACTGAATATTGGACGCTAGGACTTCTCATTTTGTTGCCGTGAGATTTATATTTTTCGTAGACTCATATCAAAGTGACAACCCTTATCCTGAAATCCTGTGTAACCACTTTCTCCAACTTATAAGGGATGTTTGTACTTTGTCAAACTTTGGATTTCACCAAGAACACCTGGTTGGGTGTTTGATGAAAAGTTATCAAGCGTCATTGTATTGCCCAGAAGACTACATCTGCAGAATTAAACTACCGGCCATCAAAGCATGCAGCCAAGCATTAAACAAAAGATGACATTTAGTGAAAAGATTTGATCATTTGAGGCAGATTCAAAGACGGTGACTCTTTATTGTGCATTGGAAATTATTTTCATCAAACATCAGAAAACAAGTTCCAAGACAGAAAGACACAAACAGATTGATAGTTTGTCATTTTTCCTGTGAGGGTGAGAATAAACCTTCACTTGCAAAAACCGGCCTTGAACAAAAGAGTAAAAAAACAACAATGTGTAAAAATGTCTGAAGATGAACGCTGCCAAGACAGAACAAGATCCACAGACGACGACAACAACGCGGAGACGTTATTGTCTGATTGTCTGAGGATCACTCAGGAACGCACACACAGCCTGCTCGTTGTACAGAAAATAATTTGTATCAGAGGGAAGCCGAGAGAGAGAGAGAGAGAGAGAGAGAGAGAGAGAGAGAAACCAAGAGACGTTCTCAGGGGGGATGAAGGAGTCAGAGGGCTTTGTTTGCTGTGACGCCCCGGTGAGGGAGCTGGGCGTGTCCACCGGCCCACCTGGGAGGTCGTGTTGTCGGGCTGGAGGCCAAAAAAGAAAAGCCCTGGAGGTCTCAATGAGACAGATTACGTCAGGAAGAAACAGCGTCACAGACTCTGGTGCCAGCTCAGAGAAGAGGAGAGAAGTAGATCCAACCTGTGTGATTTCACCCAAAGATGTTTGAAGCCACATTTTACCTTTAAGTACACCTTTCTTATCAGACGTAAACACAAAGAGAAGCTGCAGCAAAAGACACAATCACGTCCCGTATACACGATGAAACACTAATGATTTCTCTTATTTACCTCAAGTAAATTGTGGTTGTTGGATATGTAGTCTTTTCTCCCACCAGGAAGTAACTAAGCAAACTTCTAAAGGAGAGTTCTGTCCAAAGAAAGCTGCTTGTTTGGTTTCATTTCTCATCAAAACATCACAGACAAACACGAGCATATTTTCTGCCATGTAGCGATGTCACACTACATGATTTCCCGGGATTAAATCCTTTCAGCTCTAAATAGTTACCCCTGGCGGCAAACATCAAACCACAAGCAGCCTTAATAAAGTCACAATCTGTTTTTTTTTTTTTTACAGAAATTAACTCAAAATGTGCAAATGCAAAAGTTTTTCCCATAGAAATATTACTCGCAGAAAATGCATTGATGTCTTTAAACTTTTTAGACCAATGATGTGCATGCAAGGATGAAACAGGAAGTTAATACTGTTTGTGGAAGTGCACAAAACCTGCCAAACATTAAATCACTCAGAACACAAATGGAGAAAAAATGACCCTGCTTCCTCTCACATGACGCTGGAGTTTTATTCATTATTGAATTCAAAGGCAACAAGTTCAGACACACAAATAAAACAAGCCCGTCGGTATCTTCAGGTTCCCTTTTTTTGCTCGCTGCGCCTGATGTTCAGTAAGATGAAAGGAGGGAAGCCGCCTGTTTCCCTGCGGAGCGCTAACGTCTCTATTTGTCGTCCCCCGGGAACCGGCACTTGTCAGCGTGCAGCTCTACAGAGATAGATCCCTCCTCTGACTCTGAGGGAAATCACCTCGTTTGTTTTGTGTCAATCCAGTCAAATCCTGCAGCGCCATTGTGCTGCGACAGCCCCGGCCCTCCCCTGCGCTCCTGGGAGAGAACGGGCCGCATTATGTCTGTGTGCGCGAGAAAAAGGTCAAGTTAACACAACAGAGACTTTGAGTCTACTCACCTTTTTATGATGCTAAGTGATTCAGGTTTAAAGGCACACTTCTTCTGTGTTAGAGACTTGCTTCTGATTGGCTCATAGAAAACTCTTAAGTTTAATGAAATGTGGACACATTGAGAAGAAGATAAGAGAAATAACTAATATAAATGTTTACTTTTAACTGAGTTAATGAGTTAACATCGTATAAAGGCAACACCTTCTTCAGCTAAAACTACTGACTGCAGAAGCTAAAAACAGTCATTAAGGGCAGCTGTGGCTCAGTTGGTAGAGTCAGTCGTCTCCTAAACAACACAATGTGATGTGATGGGATGATATTATAAGATACGGTGCGGTACAACACAATACAATACTCTTTATCGCCTCTTTTGAGCTCCTTCTAAGCTCTATTATTTGTCCCTTTTTCAGATTTGTCATCTGAATTTTAAAAAAATCACTTGATCTAAAGTTTCTTAAAGCTTCACTATGGTTTCCAGCTGGACACTGACTTTGTTTGCAATCGGTGCGCGTATGGTTAGGCAGTGTACATTCAGTTTCTGGTTATGGGCTGAACCACTGCAGTATAGAAGAGTTAAAAAAATCCAGAGTTCATTATTTGATCATTCTTTCTGGCCTTGCCTTGTTTTCATTTCACACATGGCCCTCTAATCCTTGTTATTTTTTCGGGCCTTTTTGCCTTTATTAGATAGGACAGCTGAAGAGAGACAGGAAATATTAGGAGGAGAGAGTGAGGGGTGAAGGGCAGAGGTCAGATTTGAACTATTTGGATTTGGACTACAGCCTCTGTACGCGGGGCGCGCAACAATACCGCAAACATATACGAGACATTAAAACTTGAAACTGATTTGTGCAGCTACCTGCTGATCGCAGTTTGTGTTTTTGTGCTTCTGGTGTTTTTTTAACTAATGGCAGGCATGCACCAAGCAGGATGTATGTTATTAAGGACTTTAAATCATTGCTGACGGTTAAATTTTTTTCCTGTACTTTCATGTTTTTAAGAATAAATAAAACTCACAAGACACAACGAAAACATGTCAAAATAAAACCACATAAAGATCCAGCATCGACGTGAAGGTACAAGCAAACAGCTCCTATTGTCTGTGGATATCTATTTTACAATCTGTCATTCTTCTTGGACATTCACACCTTAGTGATCATCATCTGGACTCAACAGCTGCCGACGCAAAGAACGACTTCCCTTGTTTTTTTGCGTTGTGAATTTGTGATGCATTAGTGATAGGAAGATCCTGCCATCACATGTGCACGTACCCTCTCCACGTATCCAACCATGCAGGTGCAGAGATTGATCGAATCCTTCAGTTTGATATCATGAAGAAAACAAAAGTTGTCGGCCTGGATCACATGGCTAATAGTTGACCTTGTGACCCGAAAGGTCAAACAGTCGAGATTACACTCTGACAGTGACGCATGAGACAGTACAGTGGGCGAGTGTTGTTCTGTCATACTGTACAACACTGATCATGTTGACAGCATGTGGCGGCACAAACAACGTGAGACCCCTCCTGCACAAATAATAAGCATTGTGGAGCGCTGCGCCGAAGCAGGTGCAAAGACGCCCACTTCTTCCTCCCCCATCCCTGACGAGCCCCCGTATCACACACAGATGTTTCCCATCAAAGGCACCCACAAACCTCTCCACCCTGAGTATGTAAACCAAGACAAGCACCCATTCAAACAGAGGGACTCTGCAAACTGCACCTTGCTATTTAGCTCTTCTTTCTTTTACAATACACACTTCAAGACGGCGAGCTGCGTCTTTCTCTCTCTCTCTCTCTGAGAGGTCACATATGCTTTACCGCCACGAGCAAAACATGTAGGTAGGCTGCGTGTGAAAGGCATTTGTATATTGACAAGAAAAAGGGATAATGCCAGAGTGGTATTTGGATGCGGCGGGGGGAAAAAAAGCGAATGATTGAATAACAGTAATTAAAGCAGTTATTCGTTCGGCGAGCACCTGCATGAGGGATGATATTGCTCCTTAATTCAGCTCAGTTTAACTTCTCTCTGCCGGTGGTTCCAGCGTCGCCTCATTAATCGCTGATTGGCATCGAGCTGTTCACAGGAACAAACTGTTTACTCTGTCTTGCCTGTTTTCTCTCTGGGCTGCACGCAGCATCGGCCTCTCTCTCTGATGCAGCATTAAGGCCTATTGTGCCGGCCGAGGCCAGGACTGCGCTTTGTACCTGATCTTTTATGGTCTCTCTGATCAGACTGATTCATATCATGTTGTGCATAAACATCAGGATGTATTTTTTCTACATCATACAGTATATTCTTTGGTGTTATTTTCTAAAGTTTTCAGTGAAAAGGTGCAGTTAGTAAGAGCTAAATTCAGTCCAGGTGGATGTTAAACATTTAAAAAGTTAAATTGGTTCTACGACTTATTCTAGTCTTTTAAAAAAAAAAAAAAAAATAGCTTTTTGATCGTGTGAAATTGAAAGTTTATTGAGACGAAAATACTATACGAGACACTTCATTGTCACATTAGGGTTATTTTTTTGAATGCTGCAGTGCATACATTTAGCTGTTGGAAAAGGAAGAGGGTCGTTGTTGGCGTCTCAGAAATAACAACAACATCCACAGTTAGCAGGATGGACAAAGCCTGCGACTGGTTACCATGGTTACTTCTTCTTCTTTCTGCTTTTTTTTTTGGCAAAATTTGCAAACCCATCTATGTGCTTACTGCCACCTGCTGCATCGGACTTTGTACTTACGCAAGTGTAGGGGTGGAGCAATAGAGCCTGAAAACGCCCTGAGATAGAAAGCACCACCGCTTCAAAAACAAAAAGACCAGATTCCTTTTCCCTAGTTTCAGAGACTTGGAGAACAAATCCCAGAAACTTGATGTTGATAAACTTTGTTTATATATATTTTTTTTATAGTGAATGGTTTATGCAAAATAACAGGAAAAAACAGCAAATCAATTTACACCTTTACCACTTTTAATTAAACTCTGAAAATACATGACGTTTTCACCTTTACATGAATCCAACATAAAGTTAGCATATGTGCACACTCAAACACACACAGACACAAACACACACATTTCTTGGGGCCTTGTAGGAGCAAACCTCCCACTCCTTCAAAACATACATCTGCCTGTCAACATAAAGTGGGGGTCAAATCCCAAAGAGCAACAGCTCTAAAGACTCCTACAGACAAACGCGTTCGATCGAGGGGAGGGAAAACACATTGCATTCTACGATACATCAAAACACATTAAAGTGAACTGACAATTACAGTAAGAAGAGAATCTGTAATTACGTCTGTGAGGCCTTGAACTAGAACTGATGGGGAATAATAGCTGGTTATGGATGATCGTGTTTTTTTTATCTTACCAGTAGGTTTGATCAACTCATAAGCTGCAACTTATAAATAGTAAATCAGTGGTTGTAGTTTAAGCTCTCTGCTTGGTTTATGTTGTTTTTTCTCATAATGGACTTGAGCTTGAGAGTTTAACAATGGGTGTGTATGTGACTTCCTGGTTTTCAGCCGCCAGCCTCAAGTGGACACTCGAGGTACTGCAGTGTTTTGCACTTCTGCATCATTTTTCAACACAGGAGGTTTCTGCTTGTAAAAAAAAAAAAAATGCTATTTCTAGTTCAAATACTTCCTGAGCTTCCTCCTAAAAATGCATTTTTCTGAATCCCACCAAACTATGCTGTGACCGGCTTTGAGCAAGTAAACAGTGTCCAGTCCAGAGACAACAACATCATGTCTGTGTTGATCAGTCTGTTCTTTTGTCCACTGACGGAGAGAACATTTCACCAGAATCAGTGTTTGTCTCTAAAGCCATTTGTTTCATGTGTCAACAATCTAATTTTTGTGTTTTCACACAGAAACAGATCTTTTCTTTTTTTTTCTTTCTGCATGTTCGATGAGATTGCGAAGCAGGCCGGACATTTTCATGTGTCGCTCTTTGGCTGCATTGACCCGGGTTTCATTCCAGCCCGAGCGGTCTGCTGGATCATCATCTTTCTTTGCAGTCTTTCCTTTCTTACTCCAGCTGTCCCTATCAATAATAAAGCAGAAATACATCTCACCTGCTTTAAAAATCTGCAGCTGCATTCATATCGCATCCCGACACAAGTCTCAAGTTTTGTCAACTGACTGAATGAAAAAGGAATGGAAGGAGAGACAGAGAGTGTTTAGCTGTTGGACATATTGAGTGTGAGTCTTTGGCCTGCGCAGCTATTCTGCAGTTTCTATTTTCATTTTAACTCTGGGATTTATCCCTGGGTTACATGAAGATTAAGAGTATCTGCAAACAGTTGCCTTCAGGATAAGTGAAAGATTGATCTGGATTTGTATTTATAGCAGCGAGGCCAGGTGACACAAATAAAGGCAATCAGACTGCAGCCAATCAAAGGAAGGTAAAACACCCTGATGGGATTCATGTTTATCATGGAGACTCTAGAGCCCACACCTAAACTTTATTCAACTCTGGACAGATGTTGAAAATGTGAAAGGTTCGACAGTTTTGTTCCTGTGGTGTGCAGAGAGCAACGACGTGACCAACACAGCACCACACAGTGACAGGTTCCATTCATAATAGAATCAGAGTCCTCACTCTAAAAACTGGAAATCTTGCAAAATTTCTGGAGGTCAAATGCGACTTTAAGTTTTTTTTTTTGTGCCTTTAACGGAGAGATAGGACATCAGGGAGAAAGAGTGTGGAACGACATGCGGGAAAGGAGCC
This sequence comes from Labrus mixtus, assembly GCF_963584025.1. Classification (NCBI taxonomy): domain Eukaryota; kingdom Metazoa; phylum Chordata; class Actinopteri; order Labriformes; family Labridae; genus Labrus; species Labrus mixtus. The sequence continues at coordinate 9,619,002 of NC_083622.1, read as the reverse complement.
ACAGGTGGGACTCGAACCTGGGCCACCCGCTTGGAGTACAAAAAAAAATAAATGGTGTATAACGTGCAGGAAGAATTTGCTAAAAAATTTGACTACTCTTAACTGTAAATTCACAATGAAACAAAAGTTAAACTATGGATGAAGACGTGAAGGGACGGCTGTAGCTCAGTCTGTGTAGGGCTTTGGTTGGGAACCAGAAGGTCGCCCGTTCAAGACCCGGTCCCCGTCACAGCATGGAAGTTGATCTGGTAGCTGCATAGCTGACAAGTCACTTCTAGAGTACTGCTGAGCTGACCCTTGAAGTTCCCTTTGTAGGAGCCTCACTCTGACATCTCTCCATAGGTCATGTTTGTGCATGTGTTTATTTCGGGCTGATTTGTGTGAGAAGCATTATTGCAGAATATAAACAAAGATCCCCCCCCCCCCCCCCCCCCCCCGCCCCCCAAGGAATTATGTTTAAAAAAAAGGGCAGTACATGTTAAAGCCTGAGCTGGAGTAAAAATGTATTCGCTTCAGTTGTTGTGCTTTCGTCTTCAGTCAAATCGGATCATTCTGAACTCACCTCACACCACACTAAAGTCTGAAAGGATCATCTTCAGAGCCATTTTGAAGGAAGGGGGGAATCGGGGGGGGGGGGGGGGGGGAATTGGTCTGATTATCCTGTAGTGTGTGCCCTGCCCTTAAGGTCATCCATCATGAACAAGAGGCGTTTAAAGTGAGGACAGGATGGGGCGAAATACTTTGAGTCCAAGAAATAACTTAGTGTTGAGAGCTCCTTCTTCTTCTTCTCCTTCTTTTTTTTTACTTTTCCAAAGTCTGACTTGTTTTTAATACAGGTAATATCTCACATTTCCACGGTTAACTAACAAATAAAGAAAGGATTTCACAGCCAGGAAGTTTGTGTAAAGCAGCCCCTGGTGATTAGGGAGCCAATCTGTCAACTAATGCACCTCAATTTAAAGCTCAGCGTCGGAAATCATCCGTTTAACTGAAGCGTCGCTTGCTCGAGACACTTAATGTTGTTCAGCTTCGGGGGCCGCTGCTCTCCGAGTGACCTGCGACCCGCCTGCAAGCCTTGGATCAATGTAGCGTCACATTTTTTAAATGATCTATCTGGTGTGCATTGTGTGCCATTGTTGCTGCAGAGTGTGCGACAGAGAGGGAACGTGTCGGGAGGCAGAGGAGAGGAGAGATGGAGACGGAGTGAACGAGCAGCTGTGGCAATATTTCCAATATTTACTCTCCTCCGCTGAGTGCAGTTGCTCGGGCCTTTGAGGAGCAATCAAACATCCGGAGATGGTCGGAAGATTCTCCCTTTAAGCCACAAGGTTTTATTTGAGAAAGAATACCTTCTGTTCGCAGGATTTGCAGCCATTTCATTTGAATCCATCTGTTTTTTAAGGTGAAAAAAAAAAGAGAGAAAGAGGGGGAGTGAGGAAAAATAAAACAAACAACAACAACAGACACACACACACACACAGAGAAAAAAAAAAAAAAAAGCCGGCTATTGAACAGAGCGTGTTTGTGCATCATATTGTGCTTGATGTAATGTAGGTCAGTGTTCTGCACAGCACCAGATAAGACACAGGGAACAAGTGTTGTGTGTACTTACAAGCAAATATCTGTCAAAATAGCAATTGACAGATCTACAAGAGCCTTCTCTCTCCCTCCTCTCTCTCCCTTTTTTTTTTTTTTTTTGGCCAGAGAAGTGGTTCCTTCGTCATTAGCATTTTTGAAAAAAGGGCCAGAGATTTTGGGCCTATCTGCCTCCACTCGCTGCTGCAAAGCCAGTCTGGCCCAGGTTGTTATCTGTGCACTACAGAGGTGCAGCTGTTTAGCAAATGGATTTGCAGATTTTTAAAGGGAGATGAGGAGAAAAAAAAAAAAAGAGAGGGGGAATAATCAGGTATTCACAACAACCCTCCCCAAACTGGCATTTTGTGTACGTGTGTGTTTCCCCCCGTGCCGACATGCATGTGTATGTGTTCGCGTATAAATCTTTACCTCCTGTTTTCTGAGGGCCCACATTATTTTTGGAAATGGCATTAAACACAAAAAAAAAAGCATGAAAAATGCTTATTCTCTCTTTCTGCGCGTTCCTTTATTCACTTTCCAGCCTCCCGAGGGGCCGTTTTCTTCTCCTGAGCGGGCGCCATTGCCGCTGCAGCTGCCTAACTGGACCGAAGGAGGCTGGGAGTGGAAGGAGGAACCAATGGGGCGCTTTAGGTGGGGTGGGGATGCTGCTGTCTTCACCACAGCTGCTGGCAAGTGCGACTCTTTTGTCTAATGCAATCCTGGTGAGGCCGACACTTTCACACACACACACACACACACACACACACACGCGCGCACACATTCACACACACATAAACATACACACACACACACACGTGGAGGAATTCTGGCTTCCATCAAGGGCCCCCATGGGAGAGAGAAAAGGGCCCTAAGCCATTGGAGACACTGAGGGTGGTTGGCTTTCCTAAGTGGGGGTATGTATGTATGCACACTCACTACACACACACACACACACACACACACACACACACACACACACACACACACACACACACACATACACATGCTCAAACACACACCGCCTTATCCTCTCCCCTGTTAAAGATACAAACAGACATATGTACACACACGGACCCTCGCACAGACACATCCACCACACACACACACACACACACACACACACACACACACACACACACACACACACACACACACACACACACAGCAGAGCAGAGTGAGTGTGATGCCTCCGAGCTGCAGCCTCACTCTCTACCAGGAGGTGTCGTGTGACAAACCAGAGGAGGAAGAGGACGCACACACTCTTCCTGCAGAGAGGAGCGAGGGCCAACACGACGCCCTCGGAAAAAAGTAATGACACCAGAAACTTTTCAAAAAGGTGTCCTCTGTGGAGCCGCAGATAATAAGTTGTAATACAGTGCATGATTAGATACCAGACGAGATGCGTTCCCTGTCTTTTTAGCTCTTAAGACCCTGCTGCTCAGTGAGAAATCTCACTAAAATAATCATTAAACACTTGAAAACAAAAACTACATCCTCTGTATGGAGATATGCAACAGACAAGAAATGACAATGACTTGAATCACACACGTTTTATAGCAAATGTATGGCATGTAAAGCTTTTAAGACAGAGTTTGATGCATGAAAAAATACGTAACAAAAAGCACCAAATCTGTAAAAAAATAAATAAAAAGACGTTTTTTCTTTGCACCCGGACATTTGACCTATTCAGTTCAGGAATCAATCTTTCATTTATGATATTTTCCTCCATGCCATACCGATGTGGTTACAGGAAATAATTCTCTCAGGTGGTATCATTATTAGTGAATATATTGAACATGTTGAGATAATACACAAAATAAAATATAAGCAATAAAAAAGGAAAAAAAACAAATGAGATCCTCAGGATCCATTGCAACAAATAACTAACTCAAATGATATAGTTCATGTTCAAAAGGGTTAGGAAGAAGTTTAAAAACCTTTCTGGTCCTACCCCCTCTTGTTTGTATGCATTATTCACAGAAAAATAAAAACGTGATTTTTCATCCATCAGTGTATGATGTTGGACTTGTTGGCCAAAACAAATGAAGTGTTTGGACACAACAATAATGCCATGTACCTGAGATGTAGGGGAGGGATTTAAGTTGCAGCCAATGTGTGTTGTTTGTTCTGTTTGACACAGACGTGTGTGTGTTTAGAAGTAAAAAAGTTTGATTAAAATTTTTTGGGGAAAAAGTCTATAAATGTATAAAAGTCTCAACAATGCATCAGGACGGTTTAGACATTTTTGATTTGATAAAACTTTATTATCAGACGCGGTCTGAAATGTGTCTCGCATCACAGCGGCTCCATGTGCAACATAAAACATTAAAGATGAGATACAAAGATACAAACAAGTGACACAACATTCAAACACCAGACAAACATTCAGAGGCCTTAAACCTGCTCTGATCCAGATTCAGCTCCAAATTCAGTTTGAGTGTTTGTGAACAAAAGAGTGTTTCAGTCTAATGTATCAGACCTTTTACTACCACATGAACCCACTCGCACGTTGAGATCCTCAGGCAGAGGTCTCCTGGTCGTTCCAAATTCAGACTTAAAACTAAAGTAGATAGACCGTTGGCCGTCAGGGCTCCAAGACTATGGAACGGCCTCCCCCAGGTCATCTCTTTTAACTCTTCTTAAGACACACTTTTACCAGCGAGCCTTTCCTGATTTTAGTTGAATTAAAATGTTTATTTGAATTTCCCTTTTTAAAATTATTTTAAAAGAATTGTCTTTTACAGTTCTTTGAAATGGATTTGATATCTTAAAGTGGTTCTGATTTCTTAATCTTGCCTCGTTTATTATTCTATGACCTGCCTGTTTTTACATTTGTTTTTTGCTGTCCTTGTAAAGCACTTTGTAACATGTTTTTTGAAAAGTGCTCTATAAATAAAGATCATTATTATTATTATTATTATAAGGTGGGACTTTGTGAGATGTGTGGACAGATGTGCAAAGACTGGAATTTAAGTTTAATGTGTTTCAGCTTGCTTAAGCGAGCTTGATATTCTGCTTAATTAGGGTTTGTCTTGCTTTTGATTTCTCTTTTTGTTTTATGACAATGAATGAAGACCTGAATGAAGACCTACTATTCACTATGTAAGCCAATGCAGGCTTGGCATGACACAATAATAAAATAAAAACGTCAAACTTCAAATTGTATCTCCGGATTGATGGTAACAGGTCATATTCTGTGTTCAGATCATGTTCAGGATCTGAGGCGATGCTGTTATAGTCAACATGATGTAAGAGTTTGAATCGAAGAAGAAGAAGAAGAAGGAACACGGAGGAATTCATTTTTTAGATTAAAAAGTGGAAATTTAAGGTGGAAATCCACAAAAATAATCCCAAAGATCACAATGTGTGACGAACATTTCTTCTTCTATTGATCGACGACTTCTTAAAGAATCTCTGAAACATTCAGAGGAGTTTATCTGTTTGTTTTTTGATGCACTTAAATATGTTTTTGTGCTTGAAATATAAGGACACATCTCGTGTTTTTAATGGAGCTATTTCTTCTCTTCATTGTGCATTAAAAATCTGATGCACTCCTTTTCTATTTAGTGATGTGTGTTTTAGCCAGAGCTGAGTATCACACCATCTGTAACAGCAACTGTAAGTCAATCCAAGCATGTAAGTTATTCATGCTGTCACCCAGCCTTCCCACTCATCCATTCTACTTAACATGCCTGGGATTTGTCGGCTGCATGTGTTGGTCTGACTCCTGCTTCGTGTTTATCGTCAGTTTTTTTTTTCTTCTTCTTCTTCTCTTCCACTCCTCTCCTGTAATCTTGTTTCTCTGCTGCAGCTACACAACAGAGATCATTAAAGTTTCATCTCCACTCGGTAGACTCCGCCCATCAGGTGGAGGGAGACTTGAAGAGGAGTGTGAGCGCTTTGACTCGGCTCTGAAACTCAAGAACTTGATAATTTCATAAACTTGTTTCTAAGTTGTTTTTTTTATCCCAGGTGTAAAATAGAGTCATGCGAGGTCACGTGAGGTCAAGTTTCTATTTATAGATCACGTTCAAAAGCACAAGAACAGAAGGAAGTCGATGCAAATCCTTCAAACATGTTCAACACGAGACATGAATTTAAAGAACTCCAAACACCTTTCTTCATCAGGGAGTTCCTTTATTTGCTTTATATAAATAGATTTAAGACATTAATATGACGTTTTGCATGTGAGGAAAATGCAACAGGACACTAATGAAGTTCAGAGTAAACATAGTGAAACATCATCAGGTAACAGCAGACTGATTTTAAAAAGAGAGAGAGAGAGAAAACAGGAAGGTCTTTAGATTAAACTATTTTAACTATTTTAATGGAGAGTGTTGGAACAGCACTTATAGCGTCTTACTATTTTATCTTTAGTCCTCCTTTAATTGTTTCAAACACCGAGTCAAATTCTGTATGTGTAAATGTACTTGGCATTAAAAAAACTTTTCTGATGAAGATGAAGATGTTTGTGTGCGCCTGCATGCTGGAGTTTACACATGTGCAGGGGCGTGTCTGTACTTTTTGAAGGGGGGGGGGGGGGGGTGGCTCTGACTTGTGTAGGGTGGCCTGAAGTTTGTGCGCACACTCATGAATTAAGAGCTTTTATTTACCCCGTCTGTCTGCACTGATCACACTGACTCTTAGTAACACAAGATAATGCCAGCATGTACATCTTTAAAGCTTAATTCTTAAGGACTCAAAACAATATGTGTGTCCAAAGTCACAATTTAAAGTATTTTAACAATTTGTAAAAAAAAAAAAACATTTGCACACCGGAAACTATGAGCTGCCTGTTGCAACTCCTCTGGCAAGGCAGCATCATTGAGGATTTTGGAGTGGCATCTAGGGTGGCCGATAAGATTTCAAAGGGGGTCCATGCCACCCCTGGCCCCCCCTCTGGAAACACCCCTGCACTCGAGCATGTTTATGTCTTCGGTGCTGCAAAAGAAACTCAACTCTGAGGACCAGCAAATTAAAGAAATCAACTCAGAGCACCATCTCTGAAGAAATAAAAGCATCAGTAAAATAAATCTGGTATTGTAGAAGTAATGCATTTCAAAAACAATCCCTAAAAAAGGTGAAATCTGAGGGGGGAGATTTTGTTAAATTACACCATTTGGATCTGAAATAATGAAAGTGTAAAGTCATTTATAAATGCATCCACAGCTCTAGCAGAATCAACTCTTAATTTGTTGTAAATGACTTAAAATAAACAGATTTTTCTTCATCTTTTGCTTCCAAGTCGTAGCTCTAGCTACGTCCTCTCTTGTTCTGGCCACGATGGGCAGCAGCTATTTCCCATCATGCTTTGCCTGCATGCAGTTTTTCCTCCAACCCATCACGTCTCTCCTCGAAGTGTTTATCCTCAGAAACACCTCCGACCTTTGGCTCTGATGCTCTAAAAAGTCAAAGCGATTATTTCTCGCCGTGGGAGCCTCTCAACAATTACCAGCACGCCGACTATTAGCAGGCTGATTAATGATGGCAGCCGCACACTGAATCCAGAGTCACTTTCCTCTCCTAATGTCAAGTTTGAAACATCATCTTTAAGAAGACAGAATGAAGATACTCTGAAAGTTAGAATCAACAGATGCTCTACTTTGCGGTGGTTATCATCAGCGTGTAATTGAATGGACTATTGTGCTGATAACCGCCTCAAACTGGGGGCTTAAAGGGGACGGCGCGAGCGCTTTGTAATGACTAAACTCGCCTTCCAAATTAACAAAGAAATCTATTGAAACGGAAAAAGAAGAGGTGTGCAGGTGTCTTTTAATTTTATTCATCTTCTTCTTTGCTGAGCCATTAGTGGGTTTTGTCTTTACCCGAACACTGTGTGGGCGGCAGAGCTAACAATTAAACTATTGTTAAGACAATTGAGGACTGATAAAACTGTATTTAGACGCCGTAATATTGGAATGTTGCCTCGCTATAATTACTATTAAACCATTTAACCTTGAAATATTTTCAGCAGGGAGTCTGGAGCTCGAGCAGCCAGGTGCTGGTGAAGTTAAGGAATTATCAAATGTTTGTGAAAAACATAAAATGTTCTTCATTTTAATGAAGATAAATCAACCCCCCCCCTCTCATCTTCCCTCCTTCTTCCCCTCTGGATTTTCTCCCTCCGTTTGATAAAGTTAATTTTTCCTCTGTTCTGCGGGAGATCAGGTGAGGCGGTGCGTTGTCAGAGCGGGTGACAAACGGGTGCAGACTTAAAAAATGTGTTGGGTTTTTTTTTGGACTTCATCAGTGGTTCCAACAGATGCCGCCTGTCCGCGTGTTCCTCCCCCTCTGCCAGAAATATCAGGCCGTCGGAATTAGGAGAGGCGATCTATAATTCAACATAACAAGTGACAGTTTGAAACGCCGCTGCAGCAAAGAGCCACAATAGAAGTGCATCTCGGTGTTGGAGATCCAGGCTCGCCTCAAGCCATATCGCCTCCGCCCTTTAAGTGGAGTAGGAGGAGTGAGGAGGGGGTGAAATAGGGGAAAGAAAACACCAACACACACACACATACACACACTCACACACACACACACACACACACACATATCACCCTATACCTCTCGTCTCTGCCAGGGAGCGGAAAGAAGAACCTCCAGTGTGGCATAATGACTTTGCAGGGAAACAATAAGAAATAAATACCTTGGAGCTCCTCTATTAGTCAACACTTAAAAATCGTTTTTTTTTTCTCTCTCTATCTCTTCCCCTCCCTCCTTCTTTTTCCTCCCTCTCTCCCTTTTTGACTCTCTCTCTCTCTCACTCTTAATGAGCCTCTTGTTGGAGAGGTAACTAGGGCCGCCGCTCTGCTCCGCGGCGTTCACGATGAGGAGCCTGTTTCGCTGTAATCACACAGAGGCTTGAGATGGAGCGAGCGTGGATTAGCTACTTTAGCATGTGAGTGAGTGTTTAACACGGCACCCGACACCGCGCCGCTTCCTGTCTTCGCTACACAAACACTCGCCGTCATTAATTTCATTTGCTTATCAAAATCACACCTCTTCTCTCTTCCCTTTATCGCCCCCCCCCCCCTCCCTCCTGCCCCTAAAAGACAAAAAAAAACAACCTCCAATTTGGATCCTTCTTTGCTTTTTCGATTCAGGCGTAGGTGCAAATTATTGCAGCCCGCTGCTAAGAATTACTAGGTAAGGAAGCTAAATGAAGATGAAGAATTGGAAAATGTTTCCAGTTGGAAGAATGTTGATTACCAGGGCCGGGGTCCTGGAGGATTCCCCACTATTTATCCTCATATTTTGGGCTGCCTCTCCCTTCCCGCTCCCCTCCACGCTCCTCCTGGGGCCTTGGAGAAGCAGCTTGCACTCCTCGCTGCCAAAAGAATTTATTAGAGCAAATGGTATTGTAAGCCCTATGGAAGGCATACCTTATGTGAAGATTTAAAAGATATTAGGAGGATGGCGCAGGCGGGGAACCCAGGTGTGCCGGGTAATAGCCATTGTCTTGAGTGCGTGCGTGCACGTGCGCATGCGTGTGTGTGTGTGTTTACATGTGGCTCAGTGTGTTTATAGAGCTTCTGCCTGGGAAGACAAGAGGAGGAGCACAGTGCACCCAAGACACCAGAGCAGACTGATTCTGGTGTGTACCTACAGCACATATCGCCTTCATAAGCCTGTGGTGAAGTCTCTTAGCAGTCTATATTAAAGCACACACACACCCTCTCTGCCAGCCAGGCCTCTGTTAGAGTAACTGCAGTGTTTTTGTTTTACTTCCCACGGTTCCCTAGATAGGTCGGGTTTTATGACGTAGACCAGCTCTGATTGGTTCAGATCAGCTGCCAGTCGGGAAACGGTCGTGAACTCAAAGTACCTTCTCTTCTCAATGTTGCATAAAATAAATACTCATGTTATTCTCATTAATTGTGATTATCGTCCTTCATTCTGGGATGTTAAAACAACAATATGTAGGAATTAGGTTTGGTGCACTTTGGCGCCCACCGAAGGTCTCTGAGTGCAGCTGCAGTCTAAAACACACAACCCCGTTTCCACCAAGCGGTCTGGTTCAGTTCGGTTCGGTTCAGTACCCATTTATTGGCGTTTTCCACCGTCAAAAGTTGGGAATGGTACCAAAATAAGGGATCCGTACCATCCTACTTTTTTGGTTCCCTTCTGTTGGGTGCCAAGGACCCTAAAGGGTCCCTTTGTTTACTGTGTCCTGTCCTTCTTCTTCATTTAACTTCACTTTAATAGCAGTCTACACTGTGTTGGGATGCTATGATGTCACACTATTAAATAGCTGACACAGCTATCTCCATCTGGCTTACACTCCGCTCACCAAATAAGGGTACGGTTGGCTGTGGAAACGCAAGCAAGTTCAGGGTTTACTGTACTAAACTGTACCAAACTGTACTGAACCAAACTGGATCGCTTGGTAGAAACGGGGCTATAGTGCTGTTACGCCTACCCCTCTAAGAAAACGGCCATTTGTTTACAAGCAGAGAGTGCAAAGTCAGCAAAGACGTTAAGAAGCCAAAGTACCATGTAGACGGACAAGGTACAGAAATATTACTGGATGTTGCACAAATGTTTGCAAACTTTTTGCGTAATCATGGAGTATGCGTTTTCCTCTGGTACTATGGTGTATATAGGCTGTGGGTAAATGGCTACATTGGAGAGGATACGATACACTTTATTGTCCCCTTGGAGAAGTATTTGTCAAAACGCTAATTTATTAGGCTAGTTAAAATAGGTTTGTTAAGGTCCAAGCGTATAAATCTAAGTTGAATATCGACAAGGAAAGAGACAACTTTTAGACGAAAGATTAATTAATTTAATTATATGTATGCAGACCTGAGATACCAGTGAACATGACACACAGATAACATGCAGCCTAACGTTTCGATTCTGTTCTGACTTTTATCTGCAGGGATGTACACTCTGCTTCTTGCTCGGTCACTATCTCTTTTCTCTTCTTAGCCTCAGACGTTGAATCACACCGTGCAGAGACGGGCTAACTGGGGTCTTTTTATAACTGAAGGCTGCTGTGTGAACTGGTGCAGGGAAGCTGTGGCAGCTCAGCCTGCAGCCCCTCCTGATGTTGACAAGCAGCATTCAATTCAATTCTATTCAATTCAAAAAACCTTACTTGTCCCCGGGGGGCATGGAATAAGCTTGTTTCACTTGAGTTTTTAAAGAGTAGCTGATTTGTTGGTGCAGGACTTGTGTTCCCCGACTGTTTGCCTGGAATTATTTTCAGAGGTCTCCTCCTCACTGGAGCTTCAGGGGCTGCTGACTTAAGCTGCAGCTCACTAAAATCTGTCAATGAATTTACCTGAAGGTAAAGGTTTAGATCATCGTTTTTCAAAATAAACATCCACATTAAAAACTTATTTTTTTAAAAGCCCTGATACTAAACAATTTAACGAATATGTGCCTGCAGCTCTGACTGTGAAACACATGCAGCAGGTTAAATCATGCAACATGTGTCCGCAATACAGAGTACCTGAAGCTTCTTATTGAACAGCCAAACCTCAAGTAATGCCTTACTTCTGCGCATAAACTATTTAACATAAGTGTTCAAGTATGATACATTTTTTTAACTTCTCCAACAACATTTAAGTATTCTTATGAGCCCGTGTTGATCTGCATGAAACAATAAAAGACCAAAGGAAGTCTTGGTGCGGGGGTCCCCGGTGGTCTCCAAAGCGGGCTGCCTGGGTTCGAATCTGACCTGTGGCTCCTTTCCCACATGTCATTCCCCACTCTCTCTCACCCTGATTTCCAACTCTATCCAGTGTCCTATCTCTAAAATAAAATAAAGGAAGTTGCAGACCAAGTCTTGAATATTGGTCTGGTAGCCGGAGAGGCGCCAGGTCACGTCCTGAGCCCTGCCGAGGTGCCCTTGAGCAACTTCTCTGAGGCTCTTTAATGTGAAGCCGACATCTCTCCATTAGTGCATGTCCATAGGATCCTGTTTGTCCATGTGTGTGTATTTCAGCCTGTGTGTGTGTGTAGCATTTCTCAAGAGTGTAAAAGTAATTTCTCCTCATGTGGGATTGATGAAGGATATCTTCTTCTACTTCTTCTTCTTCTTAATGTATTCAGTATGATATTAAGACGTTTCTGAGGATTTATTTTCACTATTTTCTCTTTTGTATTTTTCTTCACATTACTGAGTATGTTTTCTTGTAATAAAGACGGACCATGTCAACAACAGAATCCATTTTTTTTTTTACTTCAAAAACTAAACTTGTAATGATTTCAGGCTTCCGTACTGGCTGGAGCTGTTTTGGTGCTTAAAATGCGTATTAAGTGTAGTATGGTAGCAACACCTTATCCACATTATGCAGCTCAATTATTCCATGAGCAACACCTGCAAAACAAATTTGGCATTCAAATTTGCTAAGGATGATCAAACAACGCCGAAACACTGTCATTATTTCTCCCCCACATACGGCAGCGAGGGGAGCAGGAAAAAAAAAAGAGACTCGCTGCTTTTTCTCTCTCTCTCTTTTTTTTTTTTTTTTTCTGGATGCACCAAATTAACTATTCAGCTGGAAGCAAACTTCATTTTATAGGTTTCATTCACCTCATTTCCCAAAGTGTATTTAACTTGCCATTGCAAAAAACAACAACATAAATTGATTTGGATCCACAAAATCTCACCTGCCGGATAAAAATCACTCCGGAGGAAGTTTTTTTTTTTTCCGGGGGATTTATTTTTCCGCTTATTCCAGTATTGATGTTTAAGTCTTCACTTTTTGGAGAACTTTTACACTAAAGCTCCCACAGCGGGGGACACTTAATCGTACAAAAAAAAAAGCTTCCTGAAACTTAGCGGTTGATGATGTTTTTATTCACTTTCTCTTTGCATGTTGTTGTGAGATCTTGCAGCTAAAGCTAGCCCTGCACTCTGCACGTGAGATAAAGAGAAATCAGGGCTAATGACGAGCGCTTCCCCAGATATAATTCTGTAATAGCTATAATCAGGCCGTTCTGAGCACATGAATATACATGGCCAGCATCAGCTGCAGTCCTGTTGGTGGTCAATATTCTTGAAGCTCTGCCAGTCGGGGGGACTATTCCTGCTTCCCTGCTCTGCCTTAATGTTATCAGGTAACACACACTGGCATTAAATCCCACCGCCAAAATAAAAGCCTCTTTTTGGAAGCCTTCACAGCAGACAATGCGGCTCTCACCAAAAGCCCTTTAAGTGTTCGTGTTTTAATGTCATTACGGCACCACGAAGCAGCACACAGACCGGGCGGGAGGAGGAAAAGCAAGAAGAAGAAGAAAAAAAGAGAGAGAGCGCCACAGCTTGAAAAGAGAAACCCTACACAAGACCTCAAGGTACGTTTGCTCTGAGCGGAGACAAAAAGACCGGAGCAATGGGAGAAAACAAACGGGACGGGTTTATTACGTTTAGGCGCTGAATAGTGGAACAACGGCCTCGGCAGTCCTCGCTGACAGCTTCTAAAGCCGCAGATTTGTGCCCATTAGTCACACATTTTAGCAAGAAGGTGGTTTGTAAAGTGCATTGATGGGGATTACAGTTCTATCCTCTTCCTGTCTTTCTTTCAGCGGCGAAACATGCGGCTGATTGCTGAGATGCCAGGAGGTTCCTGCAAAAGAAAAGGAGTGGGGGGAACTATTGTATTTGTTTTCTAAAATGCCAATCCATAGGGTATTAAGGGGCTTAATCTGTGATTAATATTTTAATGAACAAAATAAGAAGCAGCAAAAAAAAAAAAGAAGGAAGTTTACACCACAGGAAGGTTTATTTACACGCCGTCTGGGAGAGAGAGAGAGAGAGAGAGAGAGGCAGATGAATGCAAAAACACGTTCAGTCGAGATTACATGGTGGCACTTGGGTGCGATTACACCACCAGGGATTTGAATAATCTCAGTTTATTGAGTTCAAGATATTTTGTAATCGTAGATTAGTTTGAACAGAGACATTCTTAACCACGCTCTCCAACGCTCGGATTAAGACTGATAAGAGTCAGAGAATCCAAATCCAGTATTTTAAGAGCCTTTTTCTTTTTTTAGTCCTTTTGCACCCTGAAAAGTGTCCAAATTTATATTTTTGACATTAATTAATCCCAAGAGAATCACACATTAGTAAATGACACCACACACACACACACACACACAGGGTGCAGGTTTCAGTCAGGGGTTAAATGCCTTCTTATGGGCCTGATGTCAGAACAATAGCAGATAAACACCTAATCTCTCACACATTAAAATAATAATATGGTTTGGAAGAGATTATAGGAATCAAACTGCTGTTCTCTATCGTATCGATGTTGTCCCGTCACCAAACATATTTCCAATATGGGAATTGATTCCATTCAGGACATCTGACGTGGACAAAATCTTTAAGACACACCACTCCCGTGGCTGCGTGCGAGAGTATAAAAGGCCCATGTACGCATGCTCCGGTGAGTCATTGATTTCCACTTAGGAAACGTGCGACGTGAGAGCAGAATCGTAGAAGACAACGTTACGGAAAGATACAGCAGATAGTATCCGCTTACCTTGGGTAGCAGTGTTTCCCCTACCATTATATTGGGGGGGGGGGCGGAAGCATTCTCCGTCTCCCGGTATCTGCTAGAGCCGAGGTGTGGGTAACCTGTTGCTGAAGCCGGATCGTCGGCGTGCGCGACGGGTGCCTCTCTCCGCTCATACGGCAGAAAACAAACACACAGACACGGGGCCCCTCATAGTGCCAACGAGTGCATAAACGCTGCTCGGACAATAAATAAATATTTCGCCGTTTAACCCCCAGGGGGAACGAGGGAATAAGTAGCGGTTGGTAGCTAAGGCTGCTAATGCTACAAACATAACAGCGTGAGTGCATTTCCTGGGTTGCTACGTCACAATGGAACGTAGTAGGCAGGGGCGGGGCTCTGTGTAGAAGCTGTGGGGTTGAATACTCCCCTCCCACATGATTTTTGTGGTTTTCTGTTTAGGAGTTACATGCATTACATCAAGGGATAATCCTGTGTCATGCATGGATTGCTTTGTTTGAGAGGTTAAGATAGTCCCACTGCTCCTGAACAGGGCTCACAGTCAGCCACACGCCCCAAACCTACGGCTGCTGTAGTGAGAGGGGTGGCTCAAGTCTCTACCTCCCATAATTATTGAAACAGTGAGGGGAGGATAAAGGTCTGTGTCACATGGGCTGAGAGACACAGGCCCCCAGCCGGTGTGTTGCTCGCGGTTCGCTAGCTAACGCATTGATGGGGCTTCCGCTATGCACAGACTACGTCGGCATGCAGCGGTGTCAAAACAGTGTTATAAGTCCAGCCAGTGTATTGCTCACGGTTTGCGAGCTAACGCACTCGGTCTGACCATACACTAGTTGTGCACGGTTGCGGCCAGTGAGTCAGGCGCAGGCGATGTCGGCTACGGCGGACATCCATCTCTCTCTAATTGAAATCACCCATAACATTAGTGTTCAATACGTGCCGAAGATGGACGCAGATTGTAAACTCCAATGACATAAACACAAGCTACAGTCCCCTCTGCACCCAGGAGGCTTGTGGGGGCCCGGCGGGGCATTCCAGGGGTTCTGGCATGCCCAAGCTTGGGTGCCTCTGGCGGGGGGGCCAGGGAACTTAGCGAGAGTAGTGTGCAGGATTTTTTCTTTTCAAGTAATAATGTGTTGCCTTACACACCTACTTCATGAGATAGTTAAAAAAAAACAGTTTGAATCCATAAAATGTTCATTGATCTAACATATATCTAACATTCAATAGGCATCATCTTCTATTATCTTTACGTCAAAGTATCTGACGTTTCTCTTCCTGTAAAACGTTTCAAATGACTCGACATCCTGCACTCGGGGGGCCTTTACTAATTTGTCGACCAATTGGAGCTTTTTGTTGACATTTAAGACCCGGGTTAATAGTGCAATCATGTGCTGACGGACTCATTGTTTTTCTGAATATTCTGCAACCTGCATTAAAGCTCCTGTGAGGATTTTTTGAATTTGTTGTGTTGTTTTTGGCGCCCCCTGTGGACAAAGCGGTGTGTCTTAATAGTGTGCAGATTTTGTCCTGTACATGCGTAGGTACCTGCTGTTTTTTAAAAACATTTAATGTGGAAAATGGGGGGAAAAGTCTGTTTTTGCAGCGTGATTTAAGAAACTACGTCCGACTCTGACCCGGTGACCATGGTGATAGGAATTATCAATCTTCTCCCTGACGGTTTTATTTGGTCATTAAAGAGGCATCACTATGGGGCACCTGTAGCCTAGTGGTTAGTGTGGGCACCCCATGGGCCGAGGCTAAAGTCCTCCAAGCGGGCGGCCTGGGTTCAAATCCGACCTGTGGCTCCTTGCTCGCATGTCATTGCCCACTCTCTCTCTCTTTTAGATTTCTGACTCTACATCATCCTGTCTCTAAAATAAGAGGCATCACTATTAATTGTTGTACATAACCAGATAAAAACTCCCCACAGGAGATTTAAGGATTTTTTAAAAAGTCGCCCTTTCCTCGCACGACAGACAGAAAGTTGTAAAGTCGACTGATGAATGAATGATTTCACTGCTTCTTCAGTGTTAAATCAAATTCTAAAAGATGCATGAGGGTCATTTAAGGTGGACTCAGTTTGCCCACCTGCAGAAATCTTAAAGTGTCATTTAGTTCTTGAAGGAGAAGACTGAGAATATAATCACAGCTGATCCCTGTGTTCAGCAGATTAGGTCAAACCCTTCAGGAGGCCTAATAATCCTCGAAAAGAAAGAGAAGGAAACGGCCTGATGTGGAGAGTGAAAAAAAGAGAAAAAGAATCTGGAGTGGGAACTCAGATCTGCTCCCATGACCTCGCTCACTGCTGCTGGTTTCACAGTGGAGGGAGAAGAAGAAGAAGAAGAAGAAGAAGAAAAAAAACATTAGATAACCATCAGTGTCTCCAATATCTTTCCTCAAAGAGGCTGAAGGCCCACATTGCCTATAATTGGATTTGATTTGCACTCCCAGCATCAGTTAGGGAGATTAAGGGCAAGCACAAAAATCCCCACGATTCCTTTTCATCCCGATGACAAGCTCGGCCTAACAGATCCTGAAAAGGAATATTTGTGACGGGAAACCTCGCCGCACAGAGGCTGCTGGAATCGACAGTCCTGTGTGACAATGAACACATTATAAAATAAAATAAAAATGAAGAAAACGGGCGTCAATTCTGGGGAAAAAACAACAAAGTGGGAAGGAAAAACAACGCTCGATTACCTGGTTGATCCAGTCAGGAAAACTCGACTGGAATTCCCTAAAACTTGAAGCTGAAACAATAGTTTACTCGAAACAATATGCCAATAAAAGTAGTTTCAAAGTTGCACAGTGGAGTGTTAAGAGGGAGGAACAAAAGCTCCCAGTCGAATAAAAACGAGATTTAACTTATTTTTCCTCCTCTTCATCGCCTGTGGGGAGAGGGAGGTTCTGTTCTGGCCTGATAAGTCATCTATTTGAATGGATCGTCATTCTCACAGGTATGTAAATAAAAAAACAAAAAAACAACCCATATTCCTCTTCCCTTTCTTCCACTCCTTTGACAAGCGGCAATGCCTTACACTAGATTAAATCACCATCAATAGACTTCCCCACGCTCGGGTGTCGTATTCACTACACCCCATGCCAAAAGACTAATATTAGTATCTCCAGAAAATAATCTCTCTTTATTTTGCAAGTTCCCCGCTAAGGCATTCACACTCGCATTTATCAGAGGATTTAAATGCGGATGAAATAGTATATAAGCTGGATCCCCTCAGGAGAGGTTCTCATTCTCTTGTATTCTTTCAGACGGAGCGAGAGAGAGAGAGAGAGAGAGGGAGCACGCTGCACCTTGGCGGAGAAAAAAGGGAGGAGGAGGATGCCGAGGAGGAGGAGGAATTAATTTTTCCCCTCTGGGAGAAACACATGCTGGATCTCAAGAGTTGGAGGGAATCTTCCCAGCTTGCTCTGATTGGCATTAAGAGGGTGGAGGGTGGGGGGGGGGGGGGGGGAGGTAGTTTTGGAGGGGGAGCGGAAAGGATGAGAGGGAAAAAGATGCCATGGTTGTTACTAATGATTTATTGTCTGAAATGTGAACGCTGCATGTCGTTCAGAACAGTCTGTAGATCGCCTCTGCAGCAGGATTTTGGCTTTATGTCTATGAGCTTCACTTTAAAAAAGCGATACACGTTTTATCATTCAGCAGGTAAGATGCACATAACCGGGACGTCTGTTTCACTGGATCTGAAAAGAAGCAAAGACCAAAACTTTCAGCCAGGATTTAATACTCAAAAAAGACTGCAAAAAATGACGTCTAGGCAAGTGCGCATGTCTAATATTTGGTCAAACACATCTAACTACACTTATTTACAGCTACTATCACCCATCAGGTCCAGATAATTATCTTATTTCAAAGAGGTAAAACACAAAAAGTTAATTAATTCAAGTTGAAAACAAATCTGGCAAAAGCTCAATTTAATTTAGTTCATCAAGTTTGATGAAAATGAGATGTGCTGTCTTAGTACATCAGCCAAGCGGCAATCTCCAGTGTTGTAAAATGAAGCCGATGCGGAAGTGCAAAGTCATGCAGTTCATTGAGTGTCCACTAGAGGCTGGTTTCAGGAGTCCTGGGAGTCACATACACACCCATTGAAAAAAACTGTTTTTACAACATAAATGAACATGTTTACAGTCTGGTCCAAAAAAACTCAACAGGTCTGATTAGTTATTGTCATCAGTGGCACACACTGTTTGGGGGGGTGTTGAACGCGTTATCCAGTGTTAGGCACGTAGCTGACGTGATTGACAGGTGGGCGCGATGTAATGGTTTGTCAGGAGGCTTTAAACCCGCCTCAGCTCCAGCTCTCGGTCTGTCGTTAGGTTGACTGAAAGTTAGGCTGAGACAGACGGATGACCTCACTCAGGTGTCGTCCATTTATATTTGAAGTCTATGACATCAGCACATTTTACTGTATTTCAAGAAACTCAACGAGGACATTTTCTTGTCCCCAACTTTTTCAAATCGTCCTTATAAGGTCAAAAACTGTATTAAAAAGCACTTTTCAGTTTCAATTTCACAACTGAGAAAGAAAGATGACTTTTAAAAAATCTTGCAAAAAGTCTGTCTCGAAATCTTTAAAAGTTTCACCCATAACGTTTGCATCAATTTTACTTCAACTAAAGCAGCAAATCTTCAGACAAAAGAAGATTGGGCGAGAGCCTGTAGCTTCATTTTTTCATTTTTTCAAAGTATCTGTCATTATTCTGTCATCGGTCGGATGGATTAGAAAAGGAGCTAATTTTTAAAGACTGTTTGAAATCATCTTTAGTTCTACGTTAACTGTGAAGGGACTCGTTCTTATATAAAACAGCTTTAAGTGTTAATCTGTGACATAGATAAACAAATAGAACAGGAAGCTGTAGAGACTCTTTATCGTGTTCATGAGAGCCTTTAAGTTAACTTTGTTTGTACAACACGATATGACATCTATACGATGTGTTACAGCTCGGGAACAAAATTTACCCTTTGAAAAAAGGAACATGACAAACTGAAAGAAAAGAGGGAAGTGTTTCTTCAAGTGGATGGTTGTAGCTGCTAGAGCTTAAATTAAGGTCTAGATTAAATTTGAGAGGAGCCCAAAACTACGGAGGGTCTGAAGTCCCCAAAATTAAAAACAATTTAGAAGCCTACTCACACCTGGTAACCGCTCAACTCTCTGTTTGTCTCACTTCCTTTCACCCTTCCCTCCCTTCCTTCCCTCTCATCCGTTCACCCTCCTTCCTCATCTCTTCCTACTCGTCTTGGTGAATGCCTCTCCCATGTCTCTCTCTTATTAATCAGTTTAGGTAGATTAATGCCCGAGACAGAACCCTCTTCACCCGACCTCTTATCAGCCTCCTGGACCAGACCAGCCTTAAAGACGACAGCCATCTCCCCCCTGATACACATACACACATCTGTCCAGTGTACCGTATGAATCTACATGAAATGTTTAAACGAATATTATTGTGGCCTGGCCGTTGCTAGAGAATATATATGTTTGTTGTGTGCAAAAGTTCTCATCTTGTGAATATAATTATCTTGTGCACAAAAGATTATAACTTACAAGAAGAAGTTAGACAATAAGTTGCGTGCACAAGTTTTTACATTTTGCGCACAGCATAATTATCGTGTGCTAACAAGTTAAAAACTTGTTCCAACGAAACAGTTACCTTGTGGGCACAAAAACATGCACTTCTGACAATTTCTAGAAATCGGTAAAAGTGCTGAGGAGTATACAGTGCACAGGTTCCAATCACACAATTTGAAAAGTTGATCTGTAAAAGTTACAGAGCCTGGAACAGATTAAAGGTGCACTATGTAGACTTGGTAGTGAAATTTGAAAAATGGAGAAGTGAAACAGTTCTGTGCTCTGAAATGAATACACAAACTTTATTCAAATAATAAAATGAGTCCCAGGAACACTGTTTGGAGCTTAAAAGCTTCCAGGAGAGTTTCACTGTTGCGGGCCCACCACCATAACTTCTTGCGTAGCATTTTATCTTCAAACAGTGTTCCAGGGAATCAATTTTCCTCTGAGGACAGTTTGTGTATAGAGTTATGAACAAATACCACAGAATCTGTGCACTTCTCCAACTTTCATATGTCTCTACCAAAACTCCAAAGTGCACCTTTAAGATAGATAATAAATGAAGCCATACAAGACCGTAATAAAATTTCCAACAACCACATCAAGAAGCAAAAAGGAGAAAGAAAACTAAACAGATACTCTACGACTTGTTCCACTCAATAATGCTGTTCCTATAGTGACACTGTGGCACCGACCATCGCTATAGTTGTAAAACATGTGTTATGGAAGCATCCAATAAGGGTCTATTTACTAAATGATGCATGGGCTAAACGTGTCCTTATTCTTTTAGGTCAAGGAGTCCGGGGATGAAAACCCAGAGTCAGAGTTTGGGCGATAAGTGGAGCTGAGTAAGGTACTGTATTAGTCCTCAGAAACACTGTAGCTTCTCAGGCAACAAAGGAAAAGATACCCCTAGCCTCTTGCCTGAGAATTTAGCAAATTGTTTTCACAAAGATCCAAGACCACGGTCCTTTCACTGGGTGTTGGGTTGTGGTCTCTGTGGTTCAGGGCAGCTCATTTAAAAGAGGTGGAGCCTTCTTCCTTCCTGAGTGTGTGGAGAGTCTTTCAACAACAGTCATTCATTATTTTAGTATATTCATGTAAAAAAAATAATAATCTGATTACCACCAGGACAGAAGTGTCAAAAAAAAGAGAAAGCACCACCTGCAGGACACTTCTGAAATCTAAAAGACATCAGAATCCCGCCCCCTCTTTGCGCGTGATTGACAGGTAAAGATTTTAAAGTGCAGCAGCGAGTGCCACGCCAGAGACGAGCGAAAATACAAACAAGACTCTCACAGATTACCACTTTAATATTTGATAGCGCATGTGGGCTTCCTACCACTTAGTGTAATTAAATCAGTCGAGACCTCACTTATAAGAGACTGAGTTTGGGCGCCCTTTATGTCGTTTCGGGTTTCATTCACTCAAACAAGTGGGGCGCTGGTTTCATCGTGACAGGCAGACGACGAAAAATAAAATTTGTAAAAAAAAAAATTAAAAAATCATACCCGATGCTTGATGCATTTACACAACAGACGCACAGATAATGCAGTTAATGGCCAGACGTCTAGCCAGACAGTGTCCTGTGTGTGTTGACGGGTAGACAGAAGGCTGCGGAGCTGCACACAGATCAACACATATTGACTCAATCTATTGACAAATGAATTTGGGGGCAAAGTCCTTCTGCGAGTTGTTGATTTAGGTGTCACAGTTCATTCCTGCCGGTGCCAACACTCACAACACATATCTCTGCCTTGATCTGACGGCAAGCTGTGAGTTAAAATATCCTTTTATTAAAGTGTAATATAACCCCCTTTTTTTGTGCACAATTACCATAATGCAGCATGTTTCCGCAGCTCTGCTTATTAAGAGACTATGGTAAACTGCGGAAAGAGGAGCCTGCATATCATAGTGAGCCATTAAAAAAAATCTGAAATAATTCAAAATGGAAATGAAATGAATGCAGCACAAAGTTTGTTTTCCGCGATATTATAGTCAACAGACTACATTAAAAAGCAATTAAAACTAACTATTGCATTAGAAGGAGATGAATTAGCTGTGAGCACATTGAAATGCATGTTTTCTCTATGAGCACAGTGTAAATGAAACTCTTCATTAAGGATTAAGAAATAATAAAGAGAATTAGTCTGTGTAGTGCGGGCCTTTTAAAATGTTCATTATTAGCTGTATTTGCTTTAATGAGCCGTCTGAAGAGGAAAATAAAAGAAAGGAGAGAGGAGAAATTTGCTGTAGACTTTAATGCAGTGATAACTTGATCAAGTTTCCAAGTTCATATTGGGGGAGTGGGGGATGGGGCGGGAGGGAGTTAATGAAATCTTCAGCCGAGATCAGGCGGTTTCATTTCAGCAAGTTCTCGACTTTGTACAAAGATGCAGCAGGTGTTGGCTCTGGAGGAGAATTTTGGGTAAATATTGATCCTGTAAATATGTGTGCCGTTTCACAACCCGCCCTGTTCCTCCCTCCCGCCTCCTCTCACAGAGACGCACCCGTCCCTGCAGCCGACGCGGGAGCTAGTTCAGTGAGGTATCATCTTCAGTCCGCAGCTATAGCCCGGCGTCTCCCACAAGGCCGCCGTGGGTAGGGTACAACTGTTGCGAGTGGGTGGCACATCTGTTCCCCGAGACAGGCGAGGGCCCCCCCCCACCCCCACCCCCACCCCCCCGGGTCATCACGCGCCTCGGCTAGCGTTTCACTCGCATCACTAATAACCGCTCTGGTATCTGTGCGGCGCTGCAGACAAAGGGCTGTGACTGGTGCCCATCGCCTTCAGATCCCAGCGTGACATTTCTAATAGAAAGAGCATTAAGAGTCGTGTTTACCTTATTCTCAGCCTTCCATCCATCTGGTGCATGAAACACACGTAGCAGGTTAAAATATATTCAAGGTATACATGGAGTGAATGTGCAGGCGATGGCGCGGCTCCTCGATTGAAGCACCATATGTACACTTCTGTTTGCCGCATGATGTATCTGCCAGCTTTTCCCAGGCATGGGAGTTTGTGAAATTTTTTTTGCAAAGACACAATGAGGACAATTTATGGAATTAAAAAGTGTATCGCGGCTTCAGCTTACCCCAGGAACTTTACAGTAAGAATACTCAGAGTCACTGTACAGCCTTTTGTCAAAGTCAGGAGTACTCCCTCCTACAATAGCCAGGGATATTCACGCCCCCGCAACTAACTAGAAAAGTTTAAATCCAACTCAAGCTCTGAAAGTGGGAGCGGACACAGAGAGGGAGATTGTGTGTGCATGTTTGCAATCCCCTGTGCACGGTGACAAAAGAGAAGAGCCGGGGGGGGCAGAGATGGAGAGAGAGGTGTCAGGTGAGTTTGTGTGTTGGAGGTAGAGGAAGAGGACTTTGCAATGCATGTCCACGGGGCTGGTTCGCAGCGATGGCTCTGGTAGGAGAGGGCGAGCAGAGAGCGTGGAGGATGAAAGATGGGGCCTAATCCTCCACATGTGGCGTCTTCCCCCCCCCCCCCCCTCCTCGTTTTTTTTTTTTTTTTTTTTTTAAAGGAAAGCCAACTGGAGCCGTTCTTTGGACTTTGGGCCAGGGGCTCCAGGAAAGCGTTGCCTCCAGCCAAAGCACATAGTGTGAAATGAGAAGCTAAAGCTTGAATGTGCTTTTGTTTATCAGAAAACTGCACTCTAAGTGGGATTGGCAATGGAGGGGCCCAAACTCCATAAGTCATATAGACTGGCTCAGGCCGAAGTGGGGATGGCACGGCGAAGGTTTCAGGCTTGAGCGGCCCAGGAAGCGCAGCGCGTCAGTCAGCCACTTGGCAGCGTCGCTCCCCCCCTCCATCGGCCCGCTCCTATAATCTTGGTTCCAACACAAAGGGGGGGGGGGGAGGGGGGGGGAATCAAAGAGGTCAATCTAAAGTAGGAAAATATGGTCACAAGTAAAGCAAACAGTGGCGAGGAAACATTTGATATCCACCGGTCTGTTTTGGAGCGGCGCTAACAGAACTTTAGACGTTGAACCTAAGCCGGAGGAATTGGGGACGGAGATTTGTGAGAAGGGCCAGCGGGGGAGCCAAAGACCGATCACTTTTTCGAGATGGATTGTACGAAGAGATCCGTGACCACGAGGCTGCTGGCTGCAAAGTGGAACGAAGATAACTTCAAAGTAGGCAGAAAGTTATGAAGGAGCTCAGAGGTTTGGATGAGACGAGGTGCAAGGATTCAGGAAACCAACAGACTTCCAACGATTAACTCCGGAGTCCATTTGTGAGGATATCCAACTTGATGACACATTCAGCCAACTGTTGGAAACTAGAACAGCACTGAGATAATTTAACGTATGATGTGACCATAAATGGCTTTAAAAACAATGTCGGCAACATTCAGCAGATGTCCAAAAAACAAAAAGTTTCTTTGAATTGTTTTACAAAATTTGCCACCAATCAAAGACATCTCAGCCCTGATTTCGGGATTTTAAAGCACTACAGCGCTACAGATATTGTCTGAATATAATTTTTTAAATATGCAAGAATTAGATATTTTGGCAGAAGTGAAGACGGACTTTTTGTCACCAAAAGTTAGTGACAAAGCTGCCCCCCCCCCCCGCCCGGTATGATGACCTGATTGAGTAGAAATGTCCCCTCTGCACAGAAGTTTTGAAGGATTGCATGGCGAAGCTAAAAGCTCAAAGTGTTTTGGCAGTGCAATAGTGCAGCAGAAGGGTCGGATGTGGAGTTCAGAGGGCAGATGGGTGAAGGCAAACTCTGGTTCAAGTCCCGACTGTAATGAAGTTTGCATGTTTGATGTGACTGAAATCTTCCAACTCTATCCCACAATATCTGGCCCTGTCAGGAAGTTAGTGCTGAAAAGTTTGAAAAACAAACACGTCGGAGGAAAGGTTGAAGCGAGCGCTGCACCGGGTCCAAAAAGAAAAAGTATAGAGGTATCAGGAAGAGGGGACAGAAGTCAGAAAGCTAAGAAATAAGTGACTGTCCTGATTACAGACAAAGATCATCGTAAAGAATGTGCAGTCTAAAAGTCTGATCCTTTATCAAACAGGGATGTGTCTGCAGGTCTGCTTCTATGGGGGTACAAAAGGATGCATTGCACCCTCAATTGAATGGATTTATGGCTACAATAAGTAATCAAGGGTTTGAAATGACAACATGGACTCAGATTGTGTTTATTATATCCATGATCTGATGGTCATGACCAGTGCTCGTGACCTGTCTGTTCACCGGGGATCACCTACGCTATTCTTCATTGCTCTTGCCGGTCGCTGTAGCTGCTGCACCCCTTTTAATCTTAGATGCACCCCGAGTCGTTTTGTCCTAGGACCGGGCCTGGTGTCTATATACGTTTCGTGTCAACTGAGTCCTCGTCAGGACAAAAATCGACAAAGGTCAAAGTCACATTGCAGAGGTCACAAAACCTGATTAAACAACAAACAAAGCAAGACATACCTTATATACAGATTTGATAAAATACATCAGAAAGGGAAAATATTTGAATACACAGCCATGAGAAAATAAGTTAGTGCAAACACCAGTGGTCATTTTAGAGTCGGTTAGGGTCCTGAGCAAAATGTACAGGGGGCCCCTCTCAAAAGCATTCATCGCCGTTATGTAAAAAAACAAAAACATTTCTGACACCAACAGCAATTTTAACTAAGTTTTCATAGGAATATGGGGCCCCATTAGGGAGGTATCCTACTGTCATTGTAAAACTTGCACATTCTGAGCCACTGCTTTGGTTTCAAAGTTTGTCGACCCTCGGGGGGCCCCCTACTAAACCTGGGACCCCAAGGCAGTTGCCTTTCTTGTCTGTTGGCCAGCAGCTCACGGCCCGCTGACGACCTAGTGTGACAACGCTAAAGGTAAAAGACAAACTGGAAAACAATGAATTACAAAAGAACACAAAGGGTGGAAAAAACCAGCAGGAACCGATGTGCCTAATGCTTAGAGCTGCACAGAGAAAGTTTCAAAGTATGAAGAGGTGGACGAGAACTTCAAGATCAAATTGCAGGATAACAGTTAAATCAACAGTGTGGTGTATTTTAGTATATATTAAAATAAGGTTCGGGAGCAGGACAACGCCCCAAACCACACCTCAACCACCCCGACAAGCCTCCTTCTACCGAGCCATCCCACTCCAGTTCTTCAACCCACTCTCCCTTTTCCTTCCTCTCATCCATTCACCCTCCTTCCTCATCCCTTCATCCTGTTTGTCTGATTCTAGGAACAGTCTGGGTCGTGATCAGCTCGGGCGGAATTATGCACGAGTCTGACCCCCATCCTGAGTCTCCCTCTGCCCTGCAGTCAGTCCTTCTTTCCAGACCAGTCCATCCTCTTCCATCATAATCATTACTTGAACATACATTCACATGCTCTATCATTAAATATCCTTGTGGTGTGGTCCTTGCTATAGTGAAACTCTATTACACCAAGAAGGCTTAAGTAATGTTTACTGTTTAGTTTCTTAATGGTGGATCATCGCCCATCCTCAGTGTATGCATCCTCATGTATGACACTGAACAAATACAATAATGCACAATCATTTAACACTACGAGAATAAAAAACAAACAACATTTTCTATTTTTGAGATCTGTGATCCATGCCCACGAGATGTAATCTTTGCTTGAGCTTTTTTGATCCTCTCATAAAAGCCTGTGTTACTTTTTCGACTAATCGGGGGTTAAATGTGTCATTCAAGCACAATCCACAATATCCACTGTATTAGCTGATTTAGAAATAAGACTTTCTAAGTCAATCCTCGGATTTCAACAGGCAAACATCCAATCTCAACAAATCTGCTGCTGCAGACTGTGCCTGCGAAACCCTTCTCATTGATATCCAATACACTTGAGGGGGCCGGGATACTCTGCGGCTGGTCCTGTTAAACAACACAAAGCCTGCACATCATCGGCGTGCATTTACTTCACCGCTGCAGCCCGCCGCTCCTCTCTCCTTTAAAAAGGCTGTACCACTTTCAGTCACTCGAGGACAGACACAAAGAGCAGGCGCTTTTCAAAGGGCCTATTGTGGAGCCCAGTGAAATTATTCAATTAGTGAATTTAGCACCTGATCTGGTTAGCCAGTAGCCCTGAGGACGCTACAGCTGCACGAGAGAGAGAGAGAGAGAGAGAGAGCGATTAAAGAAGGAGGGGGGATGGACAGAGCAGACGGTGTAATATTCATTACCTCCCACTCCCCCCTGTTTTATGACAGCAAAATTACCCAGTATTCATATCACACACTGTAAAACACTGCCTCTAATAACAACCAAAAATCTCTCTGTACAAAGCACGATGTGATCACAAACGGTAAGAATATATGCGGACGTTTTAATAACTTGCATTAAGACTGATGGCCTCACACTGATGAAATGACACTCTGAGAAAAAGGCATGAAAAAACACATTCATGTGGATGTTTTGTGAGTTCTGAGAGAGTATCCTATACGTGCACATGTGCGCATGAATGTGCAAAAGCATGCTATCGATACATGTCAGGTCAAAGGGAGAATATTAAGACAAAAAAAGAAACAGAATACTCTTCTATGTTGACATGTTTTTGAGTCTCTTCCTGCAGAGTAACACGTGAAGTGTGTATGCACAGCGGTGTAAAGACAGAAACGTGTTTCAGTGCAAAAAATACAAATCACAAGAGGAATAAAGAACCAGTCATCGATTTGAAAACACAAATGATGAGCCTGACTAACATCATGAGGTGTGTAAGGCAGTCAATCGGTAGTGGGAGTGTGAAGGCATGAGGTAAAGGAAGAAAAAAACAAAGATAAAAATGTGAAGTGTTGCACGTTTGGGGCTGGATGCTCGTTCTATCTCCGGCCATAGAGGAAGTTGGTGATAATTTTATGGGATTGAGAACATCGAATCATCATAGAGGACCTGTCAAGATCCTAATGCTGTCTGAAACACAAAGACACAGACAACGGGGACAGGATTTATTGGCCAACACATTGGTTGGCCTTTCATATTAGGCTGTTACTTTCTTCACAAACCAAAAATAAAAAAATGTACCTTCATACAGCACAAAAAAATGACAGTTTTCTCGAGCTCCAACACGATTTTTAGACCGCTCTTATCTCGTTTGGTGCAGCAGAGCTCCTCGTAGCTCTCAAGAATCTTAAACCTTGTATTTAGTCACGTCATGAAAGGACAGATGTCACCAACACCAAACGTCCTAGAGATGGTGTCATGTCACATCACATCCTCACTCACAGGTACAGAAACTTTAGACCATATAGATTTTTGTGATGGTATAATTTAGTTTATCTGAAGACTTTTTGGGTCCAGTAACGAGGAGTTGTGTTCCCCTCACTGTGCTATAGGAGGTTTATGTGGTCTGTCACACATCTCAATTCCACCCGTACACCACGTCCTGAAACCTCCGGTACTCAGACACTAGCCCACACCAGACTCTGCACCTAGGGAGACAGAATCTTAAAGGGGACATATTATGAAATGATATTATATTATCCACTTGTACAGTGTTAATGAACACATATTTAGGTAACCTGAGTGTCTACTGACCCACAAAATGTGAAATAAACCCATCCAGTCCTTTGTTTGTGGTCTGAATAAGTCTTACAACACAGAGAAAAATGCTCCGTTTCAAATTTGCTCTCCTTGTGATGTCACAGTGGGATTCTGGTAAAAAAAATCCCCTCCCCTGGTATCTCCACCCATGGACTCCACCCCCAGCCTAGAGCAAAACTTTTCAGCAGGTCCGCCATTTTTATTCTCGCTACATAGGAGTGATGTCTACAGGGAAAACTCGGGGGGGGGGGGTCATTGCATTTAAAGAGACACACACACCAAAACGGAGCGTTCTGAGAGAGCTGGTTTATACAGTATCACAAACCTCCTCTGGTGCTTGAATCATGTTATATTTTGACCAAAGCACAGCACAGATGGCATGAAGAACTAAGAAAATATAAACTTCTAATTTTATACTGACAGTTTCTCAAATCTACTTAAGTTTCTGATTCTTATTACTTGAATGCAAGAAAGTCTGGAGCAGCCGGAGTGATTTTTTTCTGGTTCACAGAAAATCATTTGAAGTCCTGATCTGAAATCTGGTGACCTTCACGCCAATCCTATTTTATTTTTTTTAGATTCAGGGAAAAAAAAGGAAAATTCTTGTTCAGCAACATTCAGATGAATTTAATTCTGTGCGATTTTCTCAGAAAAAAAAAATCTTCTGATTTAGTTTTGCTTAAATTTGTAAATTATCAAATCAGACGTGAAAATCATCCGAGCTACACAAACACATTCACCTTTGTTGAGTTTTATCAGACAGATAACAGCTATTTCATCAGACACCTTGATGAAGCATCGATGCAAAAAACAAATTTTCTCAAAATGAACCACGCACACCACTTCACAGAGTCTGTTCACTTTTCCTTTGTTTGATTGTGAAAGAGGGTAGAGCAGTGAAATTCATGAAAACAGTTTCACATCGATGACTTTGGGCCGTCGCGATCGAGTTCTGTTTTCTAAAAATGTGACTTTGATTCCTTTAAACTGACACAGGATCAGAGATGTGAACTCTGAGGACGATGGACTGATGATCGACTTTGGCTCTGATTCATGGTCGTCTCAGCTCAGCTCAGTTAATAAAAAAACAAAAAACTGTTATCATTGATTCAACGCAAATCAAAAGTGTTGTAACCTCAGCAGCCATCTGGATCCTGGAAGCTCTGTTTTCAGGCTTCAGAGGAGATTTATTTTAGCAGAAAAAAAAGAGAAGAAGAAGAGAGAAATTTGAGCCTGATGAAGCCAGATGGCTCACAAGGTTAGAGTTGTTCAACACACAGGCTTTTAAAGAGGCCAGCAGCATCAGCATCACTGAGACATACAGAACCATGCATGAGCCTCAGAGATCTGTGAAGACCCTAATACACCACATTACCAACGTGGAGGAAAAACACAGTTTTTTCCCCCTTCTTCCTGATATGTATGGAAGATTTCTTGATCACTATAATTAGGAGAACTCTAATGAGGCAATTATAGACAACTGATGAAAGCAGTTTGATGAGTTGTGCACAAAAAAAAGAGGGAGTATCTGCAAAAAAAAAAAAAAAGGCAGCAATAAATGTAAGTTTGAAATGACCCGAGTGATTAAAGGCCGTGGAGATACTTGCTTCCAAATCAGCTGCATTAAATATTAATCATGCAGGTGCTGGACGGAAAACGTCTCACACAAGTTGTGGGCAAACTTTAGACGCGGCAGGGTTTCAAATCACATTTTAGAAGGAGTGCATAGAAGAGAATTCAGCAGCCAGTGGTTTCAATTTGGAGCCGTTTTTCCTCCTCTCAGGCTGCACAGTCCTCGATGTAATCCACTCTGAGACGCAGCGACTGCACGGGGAAACCTGATTCACACTTTCAGCTGCGTGCAGGAAATACAGTCAGAGGTGCAGGGCAGATAGAGAGCTGGAGATCTGTCGTTAGAGATCTGACAGAAGGACAGCTGAGAGGTGACTGACGGGAAACTGCACAAAACGAGATAGTATGCTTAGGCAGGAGGAAAAATGAAACCCCTGGATTTAAGGGGAGTCACTATGATTATTTTAATTATCTGTAAATTCTCATAATTTCAACGTTCTTTTAATTTGGCCCTTAATGATATCATCGCTGACCTTTTCTCAGTGGTTTATACTCCAAATGTATTCAATAGTCATCTAGGAAAGCACCTATTATTTTCAGAACAGTTTAAAACAACTGTGGATCTATTTTCTTCTCGAGGAAATTGCCGGACGCACTTGAGGGAGCTCCAGGTGACATGGCAACTTCGCTCTCAATAAAAGGGACACTTCAGCCATTTTCAATGTGCCACGCTTTATTTTTTGTTTGTTCCTACAACTGACCCCCACCTGTGGATGGGGATTGGCTGTGCACGGGGTGCCCTGACGGTCGTCTACAGGTGAAGCTTTTATTTGTTTACATTTGTTGTTACCACGTAAGCAACAAGTCTTCCTGGGGTCCATCCACATGACATCAATACATTTGATTTACAATCAAGAGCGCACAGATCGCTGAATCATCACACAGTTTGTCTTATCCACTTCTAAAATCCTTCAGGTGAACTGACCTCCATATGGACACAAAGATAAGATTCAATATCAACAGTAAACGCAAACGAAGCAAAGGCTCAAATGTACAAGACTGAAGGAGACAATAGTGAAGTGGTGGGTAGTGCAAAAAAAAATGGTGACCAAGGTCGTCATGGTTTTTGTTTTTATTTTGTTCAGTCTCAGTTTAGTTTGAATCTGTCTTGTAGCTGGTTTGTTAGAGTTGTTTGAGTGTTGTCAAATAGTGTGTAAGCATGAGGAAAGGTTTTAGTTTCTGCAGTCAGCAGCTCATCCAAACTCAAAATGTGAGACAAACTGTGAGGAGAGGCTGCGTGCCACTCAGTGAGCTCGTGTCAGAGACGGAAACTACGGAATTTTAATCTTCAATTCTTTTTTCATTTTGTTCGTTTTTTTTAGCAGCCTGGATTTTATTTTAGTTTCAGTTAAAATGTTTTTTGTTTTTTTTTTGCATTTCAGTGTTTTTGTCTACGGTAATACTTGGCATCAACAATCATCTCTCCTTTTTCTGGAGAAAGGTTTGTTTAAATTAAGAAAAAGTTCAAATATGTTCATCATGACGACTTCCTGTTTTAATAAAGGACTTTTTTTAATTCCTTCTTTTAAAGCAGACATCTTTCAGTGGACTCTTGAAGCGTCCTCAGACCTTTAAAACCTTCACATCCACCGCCCTGGAGTAACCATCTCCGAGCCTGTCTGCATGAAGGCCACTTAAGAAGCAGCTTCCTCCCTCCTCCATGCGTCTGATGACCGTGCTGACAGAGTCACCTGATGCTGCTGACGTCGCGGCGCTCCGGACGCACGGCCCTCTTCAGACCGGCGTCTGTGTGGGCTCGCCGTGCCAGCTCGGCTCAGCGGGAGTGTGGCCGAGGAGAAAGGAGGCGGCCCGGGGGCAGACTCTGTGTCAGCTGATAGTGCAGAGGGTGGGCAGGGCCGGGGGGAGGGTGGCGTGCCTGGGCGCGAGAGGCTCGCCAAGACCCACACTCTTTTGGCATTTTGGCAAGGGCAGGCGGTGAAATAAAATGATCCAATTTAAGCTGGTTTAGGAGTGCCGGAGAATATTCAAATATTTATTTTTGCAGGGCATTCGGGGAGGCTGTGCTTGCTCCGCAGATCAGAGGGAGAACCAAGTTTTTCGGTGTGTAAAGCCTCCACGACGGCGCCGCCATCTTGATAGCCAGTTGGCCTCCAGTGGTGGAAAATGGATCTGACGGTGGAGTTGTGGATCCCCGCTTTCAGTCTCTCCTGCTTACCTCCTTTTCATGCTCTCGCCACCTACCCCCTTATACATGTGGCTTTCAGGCCTTTTGATTTCCCTCCAGTATCTCTCTTCCTTCTTATCTGGACCAAACTTACGATCTTACCGAAAACAAGAGAAGACTCATAATCTACTAGGACATAAAATATTTTGTTTTTCATTTGGCTTTTTATAGTCTCAGAGTACTTTGTCTAAATCATCTATGTGTGCTCGGATAATAAAACATTTGCTAAATTGTCTCTCGTAAATACCAAAAAAAAAAAAAAAACACAACGTCCAGCGTCCGTTTATATTTTCTCTTTGAGTCTGACATTGACGGCAGGATCTTTCAAATGATTGCTTTTTAATGCCATTATTGTTATTATGGTTATTATTACTGCTAATGAGGGAAATACAGCCCTGCTTTTCCTCAGCATGAATTTCACCATGGAAATAAATGAGTAAAAAAAGCCTTTATTGAATTACACTAAAAGCAATCTCAAATAAATGGGCCTTGAATCTGCCTCCATGAGATGATGCTCGCTCCGCTGTAATTTCATTGTGCATGGGGGGGGGGGGGGGGGGGGGGGGACAGGGGGAACAGCAGGGCCAAAGACACAGACAGACCCCTGATACGGAGGCATCAGCATCGTCTTAGAAACATCTTCTAACGTGCATGTGTGTGTGTGTGTGTGTGTGTGTGTGTGTGTGTGTGTGTGTGTGTGTGTGAGTGAACTAAACGTCTTGTTTTTTTTATCTCGTTGCACGTGTCATCCTCCTGCTTTGAAAGATGAGAAACAAAGGGCCGCTGCCACCGCCGAGGTCGTCCATATCCGGATTATAAATAGAACAATTAAGCAATTATGAGAGCTGAAACTCTGACCCTGCTCTGCTTTTATGCAGCAACAAATGATTCACACAACATCGGCGCACTGCAGCAGCGTCTGCACAGAACCCGACATGCATCCTGCACATTTATATTCGACCTCTTCCAATGCAACTTTTCCACCTTTTCTCTTTTAACATCTACATGAAAAAAAAAGCTTTTTTTCTGCATGAAAACAAAGAGAAAAGGGGATTCCCATGAAAGCTAAATCTGCATCATTTCTCACCAGTTTATCATAAAGTGACATCAGAAGTCACTCTCTGTTCAGTCGGAGCGGCCGAAGTCTCCTGGGATGTTGATTGTGAGCGCCTCAATAGTCTTTGTTGTTGTTTTAGAGGTCACGGCCTCTTCCACAGAAAACCTCTATTGTGTGCGTGAACACTCAGGTCACTGCGGCCTAAAAAATAACCCGATTGTCAGGTCCAACGTATCTCACTGATAATCATGTTTGCGTACTCGTGTTTTTTTAAAAGGAGAGTGCCTGTGACAGAGAAGGGAATGAGCGGCGCTGAAGTGTGAGCTAATGTCGGCTCATTCTGAAAACTTTACCTTTCTCATTCCAGCAGATCAAACTGGTTATAAAGCAGACTGAAATTAAAATGAAATTCCTCTTTCTAAGCAAACGAGACCCTCACATACGCCACATAAGCAGTGATTCCTAAGCTTTTTCTTTCGGGCCCCCCTTTGGCTGATTCAAATATTTTGTGTGGTTGGTGCAGAGGGCTACAGTCCTACAGCAGGCCGCCCGGGTTTTAATACCACCTGTTGATCCTTTCCCGTATGTCGTTCCCCACTCTCTCTCTCTCCCTCATTTCATACTCTATCCACTTACCTGTCTCTAAATAAAGGCATAAAAAGCCCAAAAAATAACAATATATTCCCAAAGAAAACAACACATACATTGAATCCTAGCGTTCTTTCCCTACGAGCACAAGGACATGCAAGCCCCCACCGCTCTGTATAAACACACACACACACACACACACACACACACATACACTTTACATGCATGTTTCAGACTAAACCATCAGAGAGATTAAGTCAAAACATAATCAGAAGACGAGCAGTCACAGCAGAAAAGTCACATCGACTCCCAGCCCCCAGAAGTCAAGCGATTTATAGAAATTATCTGGAGGAAACAGAGAAGCAGACAAGAGGTCACAACTCAAGATTAAAAATAGTAAAAACACATCTCAAGCTGGAATTTCATATTTAGCCGTGGAAGTTAGCTGCGTCTCGTGTGCACACATGTTGATCTCAAGCGTCACCTCTGTTAATGTGTATGTCAAACTTCCCGAGTTAGGAATTCTCTCTGTCAGACTTTTCTTTATGTGCTGTCCAAACACGGTTTCTATTATTTTGTCATTACATTTCTGTTGAATTAATGGGAGTTTAAATTTGGACAATGTGTGCATGTTGTGCAGTTAATTAATAAGCGTGTGGAAGCAGATGATGTAAAGTTCAGTTCAGTTCAGTGACATGAGTGTGTTTGATGATTGTTAACTTTGAGGCAAGTTTTTTTGAGGCGTTTGAGAGCTTGAAGACTTCCTCAACCTGACAGAGAACGAAGTCGTTCTAAGATTTAAAGAGGACATATTATCCCCCTACTCCACCTTTTCAAACAGTCCCCCTGTGGTCTAAATGAAACATCTTTGCTGTGCTTTGGTCA